>NC_139347.1:36074026-36136526 GCF_055883805.1 Amblyomma maculatum | reverse complement strand
GAAGCAAATGCACGAGCCTGTCAGTTGATTCCAATTGGGCCATTATCAATGCCACGTGCAGAAAGAAGAGAGTTGAAGTAGATGCGGAACAAAAAGCAACTGCCATCGTTAGCGCGACCAGTAAAACAGCGAGCACTGCCATGCCTTCTCTCTCTACCTGCCAAGCAGGTCGTAGAAGTTTAAACCATGGGAACCTTTTCATGCAATATATATTCTGTAAGTATTGCTGCACGACAAACAGCGATGCTGAAAACTTCGTGGATAACTGGCACAGTGTAATACGAGGAGACACTTAGAGATAGATATTAAACGTTGATACCGCACGTTGTGTAAAGCTGAAGTTTTCTTTCTCTTTTTTTGTGATAATTTCTGTGTCTTTGTTTCTTACATCCATCAGACCACACATGGAACGCATTATATTATTAGGAAATGAAAGAAATGAAAAAACACATACCTGCACCAGAGCGCAGATAACTGTCCAGTATTGTAAGTAAATATGCAGTATACATTACGCCATCGCTGCTGCGTAAGGGGCTCTTGCAAGGAACGTAACGAAAACAATGCACAGATGATTCTGTAGCGACAAGTTTATTTGTGTTCAGCAAACAAATACAGGGAAATAAGATGTTCGTTATGAGATGCATAAGAAGGGCGCCTACGGCCAATGACGTTAAGGAAAGCATGGGGACTTGTTGTGGTGTTGATCAAGGTGGAATAATAAGGCAGCCATGGGAATAACTGATGTAACTCGTATCTGCTGATGTGGGCCGCATTGATGAGGCTCACTACTGTCGACATGCGCTTGCTACTGAGTGAGATGCATATCAACACGCTAGTGTGGATCGCAGCTGCGCAGGAATAAGTGTACCACGCCACGCACCCACCAAACCAAACCCGTTTTTTTTTTGGGGGGGGTATTCCTGGATTTAATTCGTCATGCAGGGATTCGCGCCAGCCGATTGGCACTGGAAAAGACAGAAGGCAGGGACCCAGACAGCCTCAGCAGCTGTGGAGTTTACTTGGGTACTCCTAACCTGCAAATTAGTTATGGATCTAGCCCACTCATCCTGATCATTGACGACTAACGTTACCTGTCCTGAGGGAGAGAACGCAGGACATCGTCCCAGACTCAAAAAGGAGTTCCACCACCATTATCGCAATATCACTTGTTGCTGTGCCTTTAGTGTACCAGTGTTTTTCTTTTTCTGCCCCTTATTAAAGCCTGTTCATTTCCCGTCGTGGCCCTCTGTAGCTACGTTCTTATCGGATGAGTTATTCTCTGTCAAGAATTTCGAAGTCACAACAGGCGCACTGCGAGGTCGACCAAATGAGACAAATTAGTCCGCCAACCACACATAGCTCTTTTTCGCGAGCAGGCGACTATCCGCGAATGCAACTCGTGCCTCCCTCCTGCCGCCCAACTTCATTATCGTCATATTATATTCCCAGGCGTAACTCGGCAAGCGCTAATCACCGCATAGCACTTTCGATGCTATGGAGAGAGGGGGGGGGGGGGGGGGGGGGCACACTTTATGCTGAGCAGCTGATGTTCACAACCGAATCATGTTGCGTGAGAGGGGCAACAACACTTACAACTGAAGTGGTGGTGGTGGTGGCCGAACCGTCTTTTTAATTTCGCCAAGATTTCATGCCGTCTAAGCAGCTCATGACTTAGATTTCTCGGTAGCCTATATTGGGGGAAGACTAGGAATATTGAGAGAAACGCTGTCTGGAGAGTGCCGTCAAACGCTGCCCAGGCGAAGTGTCGTTCTCGAAACGCGGCATAGACGCAGAAAGCCGGAGCCACAAATTTGCGGCGGACCAGCCAGAGCACTGACGCTGAAGCATGCTGCTTGCAAATACTCTGCAGAGGAGGGGGTGTGCACTAAAAAGGAAAGCGTACTCGACGATGCTTTCTTCGGAAGCATCATTTGTATGCATGCCCAAAACCCTGCTCCACTTTCCTTCCTCTTCTTTATCCGACGCCGCAAATTCTCGTCGTTGGTGCTTCTCGGATATTACGAAAAACATAGGAGCACTGCGCGTTCACACGTATGACCTCGCATTAGTGAAGTCTCGTGGCATCGTCCAGTCATGTTTCCTTGCTTCAGCAAGGTTCCTTTCTATTTTATGATTTTCCTAACTGGTCGAGGGTTATCACGTTGTTAATGAGCTTATCTCGTTGTTAATGACGCGTTCTTCTTTCTGTTCGTGACATGTCCCATGCATTGTCTTAAGCGGGGTTACACCAAGAACACAGCGCCGCGGCTTTCTTCGTTGTGATTCCTAGCCACAACAAAAGAAAACTGCAGGTGGGCGACAACGGTAGTCGCACCCGTCTTTTTTCTCTGGGGCTAAGGTGAAGGTTTGCTAGTGTTACATACACAGATGTTCTTTTGTGCTGAGAGTTATCACGTGGTCATCCAGTCATATCATGTTCTTTCTATTCTTTATTTCCGTTGTCGTTATCCTCTTATTTTCTGCACTCTGTCATTCTTCTTAGCAAAGCAACCGGACAACGCCCTCCTATGTCCTCTGGCAATAATGCGATCCATTTAGAAAGCGCCTAAGGGCACTGGCTTAAGGAAAACGCGTAAACAGTAGCTCATACCACACTTTAGCCTTTTGTTCCAGCGCACTGCACTCACCTCGTCCAGCAACTTCAAGCCACTTTGTATGTATGCGGGTCAGTACAAGAGAGGAGGGGCACAAATAAAAGAACCATAGATTAACCATCCTATTTATTTTCCTGTTGTAATGCTCCTCCTGCCTGGGACTGCCAAGTCTGACATTATTGAATAAATTCATAAATAAAAGTGTATACATGCCCAAACTGAGTTCGAACCTGAATGGGCCTTCGTTTTAGTAATCCGTCCTGGTCTGCCTATTTTCAGGTGTGTTGTATCTTTGCTGGACCGTGTTCTGCATCGCGTTGATTTGAAATTGCTGTCCCAATAGCTGGCATGAAATTCTTGTATATAAAATATTTCTTGTCTGTGATATACGATATGGCGGGAAAACAATGGAGATAGCGTCGTGGTTTAATGCGGCGGCTATCGAAGCCGGTCTGTTTTGGTACTGCGGGATCAGAGTCCTGCTGCCCATAAACCCGGTTATTTTATTTTCTTTCAAGGTCGAGGAGGAGTGGACAGAGAAAGAAAACATCGGCGAAATGAAGAAGTCGGGCTCTTATTTCCAAGCACTGCAAACGGAACTGGAAGCTTTGTATGGCTTTTATTGGTCTCCATCAGAGCAATGTAGCGCGAGAATTGACCCCGAGACGATCACAAAGTCTAGTCAGATTCATGGAGAGGTGCAGCGATAAGAAAACAAGGACGACAAGACACGAGAAAAAACAGGACTAGCGCAGGAAGGCCCACACGGAGGTGCTTGTCAGATTCATGCGCAAGCTTCATATGAAAAAAGCAACACCTATAAATTACTCCATTAACCCGATGAGGTCCTATTCTTTTCACACTAAAACACTGAATCATACCTGTGATCGTTTTCTTATAGACATAAGATTTCCGCGGTTTCATCACTGTTGCGCCGATACGCCTTTATAGATTTCATCTATACGGTCTACATGCAGGTACATTATTTTCGCCTCATTAGTTTCTATTTATTGTCCAGGTGTAATAATCGATTATAGTGTTGTTGGCAAGTCTCCAGCATTTCTTGAACACTGCGACGTCTTCTGCGTCAAGCGGTTACGTGTGTAAGTCAACCATGTACGTCCGTAGCTGTCTCATGACGAAAGAACAGATCGCTGCCTGTTTTCCTTATTCCATCACATCCCAGACATTATTGTGCTAATAAATACACGTGACTCAAGAAAGTGCAAGAATAATTCGCACCGATTCTACCCGCAAGTAGTTTCTTCGATATTTATCCTCATGTGTACCCGAAATGTAAGCGCAAACGTAGATATAACAAGTGAGCGAGGCAAAATGCCGCAATTCCAAAACTGCTCCGCGATCTTATTAACGGTCATTTTAGTTAAAATTATGTCCATTACAGCACTCCTTTTTTCGTATGCTGTGTTCATCCATAAGTCAAGAACAAAATATCTAGAGATGTTTTGAACGAAACAAATTTTTAGCGGGATTTCTTTTTCATACCCCTCCTCAGTGTCTGTTTTCTTTTTACAAAGAACAGTGCGAACAAACGGGGACGAAAGAAAGAATACACAGGAACAAGCGCTGTATACACAGGAACAGCGCTTGTTCCTGTGTATTCTTTATTTTGTCCACGTTTGTTCACGCTGTTTTTTTGGAAAATGTATCACCAACTGGCCCGCTTAGCTATCCTGTTGAATTTCTGTTTTCTACCTCTCGTTTAATGAAACACAATTTTCTAATAACTTCACACGTTGACCATATCACTCACAAGCTAAAAATAAAGATAGTAGATGGAGATCTTGCTGTGCGCCTTCGCACTAATATTGTTCTAGTGTCTCGCACGATACGGTGGCTCAAAATTCTCACATCTCGCAACCCTTCGGGCAAAACGTCAATATAGCCATTAATTTAGATATCCCCAGAGCCAGAGTGGCGATAAGAATACAATTGAAGTTGTTCTCACTGTAACAGGGCCACTAATTGGCGCCGACAGTGCCGGGGATCGTCGAATTTCGCAATAGCATTTCCGACGTATCAAGGTTGTCATGGTACCCCTGGCGCAAGTGTTCGTGAGCCAAGCGCGCAGAACCTTCCGCGCGTATCCATATGGCGGAGCGGCCTTCAGATTGCAGGCGCCGTTTAAAATTATATTTTCGTTTGAGAAAAAACAATACCTGCCCTATAGAAGTATTTCCTGATTCAAAGCGATGGAAGGCAAATGTTATATTCGATGAAAGCGGTTAGTATTGCTGTTTTGCTATCTACCATATTATTTTTATATATAACGCCAGGAAATCCTTATTCAAGTGATGTTTCTCTGGCTTGCCTTTTGGGCTGATGTTTTAAACTTGCATTGTCATTCGCAAATAAACATTTTTTTTTCTAGGGCGTTCTGAAACCAAATGACCTCCTCCTCCCCATTCCCTTGTCACAAACGATAAAACAGTTGGCTAATTTTGAATGACTTTCTCAGGAACTTCAATGCTTACATAAACACGGCGCACAGCTTTAGTACTCATATAAACACGGCGTGCCACTTCTGAGCGCTGTTACCAGGCCAATTCCTTTAGAGAGCTTTTAGTAGCTGCGAACAGCAATGGCTATGCCAGGTGTATAATCACTAGATTGAAACGCTCTCTGACTGTACACTTCGTGTCTTTCAAATTCGACATCTGTAACTGCACATCTTGTTTGCTCCGGCATTGTTCAAAATAATGGAACCTTTCCCGCTGATCTTGGATTGATAATAATGTACGTTATTTAAGACTTGACACATCGAACTCGCCAGCACTAGAGATGCGCTGAAGAGTAGACTACAAAGCAGCTCTTCACCAGTACTTTGTACTCAGGTGCCGAAGTTTTAATCCTTCCGCATAGGGCAAGCACATCGCTTACTGCACTAGAATTCAATCGCACAGGAAAACAGCGCCAGTGCTACGTGCAAAGCTCATTGTGCGAAAATTCCGAGAAAGAGACAAAGAAGGAAATAAAATAGCATGTTTTCCTCATATTTGGAAAACAATTCTTTAGAAATATTGGAATCAGTTTCGTACCGGTTTAAAAACAGACGCAAAGCCAGCCTTTACGACTAGCCCAACTTGGAGTTTTCACGAAGTTAGAATTATTTTCGTGAGCTGTGTTGTTGAGTATATTATTAGTCAATGTGTAAGCCCTGAAAGGTAACTGAGAGGTAATGCGGAAAAGCAAATTTGCCTATACGTCTATCTCTTCTGTCATCTCGCGAGTTCGAGCTTTTGCGTCTACTGCGTAATGTTAGTGGTAAAGCAACAAATAAGACATCATGGTAATGTAAATTACGTGAATGGGACATGCTGTGATGGGAAAGACCATACTCTACTCAGTGTGCCAGTGGATGGTTCTTAAAGGAAAAAAGATATTAACAGTTAAATGTTTGTAGTTCATGGATCGTATTCACAGAATTGCGGCAAATAGGTGCCGGCTAATTTGCGACGCAACCTTATTTTTTGCTCAAAAAATTTTTACCTCCTGTTTTTATTGAATCAGCAAAAAATTTATCATGCCAACTAAAAGCTTTCAGCTTCGCATACGACACAAGCTACCTAATTATAATGGCGATCGGGCCGCACTGAAAAACGAAACATAATTAAGTCAATAGAAAATATATTTCCATTTCGTGTGAAAAAGTCCCATTTTTCACATTGCTTTGAACGTGTTTATGTAAGTGCTCCCTGAGCAGGTTTTGAGTTTTCAGCGAAAAGACCGTTGTTAGAATGGCTGCATAACCGAAAGCGCGAGACAGCAACAGAACACTAATGAAACTTTCTTTGAACTCGTAACTCTACATTGCGTCACAATATTAAGTTTATTCTGTTGGGTTCTTTGTGAAGTAACCACACTATAACATAAAAAAGCCAACAGTACATCTATTGCACGGCCTTTCAATGGTAGTGAAATGAGCGCTTAATGAAAAGTGCAGAAAAAAAAAAAAGAGCTGGAATGCTACATGCCCTTTTTATGTTCAGAATTCTGACCAACATAATTGCCGTTGCTGGAGCTGACCGTAAGCTTAGCAGCCATCTTGCGGCGTTCCGGTTCAATGTAGGACTTGTTGTAGAAGTTTAGGAAGAGCACTAACACTAGTACTGTCTGCGCGACTCCTATAAATATGAGATAACGAGGAAATCCGCAGTCCACGAAAAGGGGTATTGACATGTGCACACAGATAACCAGAAACTGAATTATCTGAAGTGTGGTTAAATACTTCTTCCACCACAGGTACTTGCGCACCGCGGGCCCCATGTTGGCCAGAAGGTAGTACGAGTACATAACGACATGCACGAAGCTGTTCAATCCCAGACTGAACACCACTTGACCCTCAGGAGCAAAGAGCACCCAGAACCAAACATTCAGTGCCACGATGGCATGGTGGATGACGTGAAGGTGCGTTATCTGGTTGAACTTCTTGCGAAGCACGAAGAAAACTGTGTCCAGGAAATCTGCGTAGCGCATCATCACATATATCCAGCCTGTACGGTACAATTCCGTGAGGTTGTCGTTCATGAGTCCAGATATCCCTTGACACCAGAAGTTGTAGCTCCCGCCGGGAAGGTACACGGAGAACAAGATGAGCGATGTAAGCTTGGCGTTGAAATATACCATGATGATGTTGTACACGCGCACCAGGCCATCGATGCGGAATGGCTCACGGTCTTTCATCCAGCGAGGGCCCGCCACCTTGACGAAGTATATGTAGAGTAGCACCAGCGGAAAGACGAATAAAGGGTTCATCACGACAGGGTAGTCTCGAGTACGGGGGTCACCAAGCTGCGGCAGGTTGGCCAAGAAGTAAACAGGATTATCCATGAACGACTTGTACAACGAACCATTGGTCAATGACCTGCTTTCTTGGGCTGCAGTCACGGCTTCCATTTTGCTGCAGGTACGAGACAAGGAGCGAAAATGGAAGAAAAAAGAAAAGTTAGCGAATACCAGTTTAGTTGTATGCAGCTTGCCCGAGTAAGAATAAACAGCAATTTAAAAGACGTAACAAAAGCTAATAATTAAGCCCTTGCTGACAAAAGCCCGGACTCGCTGTAAAAGTGCATCTCAAACCCCCAGCACTTTCGCTTCTTCACATAATCAAATGCTTAGAAACCATTAATTTTGTTTTTTTTTCTGCTAGAATCGTGGAACGAACAGTCTGCTGTCTTGTAACCCCTTTACTTGAATGCAGAGTAAAGGAGTAAAAAAAAAAACAAAGGGTTTGGGGAAATAATTAAGATGTGTACACTTTGTCTGTCACGTTAAGCATCGCTTTCATATCAGAAAATGGAGACTGCTTGCAATTGTTACTTGAAATATGAAGGGCGAAAAAAATACTTCCACGTTTATTTGTTTTTTTAATCACAAAACTGCGTACCTATTTTAGAGAAAATTTGATGTAATTTTTTTTTGCATTCAGCTCGAATTCATGGGCCGGAGACCCAAAATGTCTCTGCCATCAAAGGTTCATTGGAAACAGCGATATAGTCTGTCCTCAAGGATCCCGACGCAAGGCTCTGACGCACCACAGTCTTCTTGCAAAAACATCCGTAACTGTGACACTTGTGCTTTAGATTTGTTCTATTCTATCTTATCAAACTGCGCCTTCAGTTAAAATGCCGTCATTTTATTCGAGCACAGCAATCTACCTACACAGGCCGACATCGACTCGTCCTCAGCGTCGTTTTAAGCCTACACAGTTCTGAAGCCGCATCATGGTCTGACTGACCCAGAATAGGTGCCAGTTCACAGAATGAGCTTAGGCTTTATGCACAGTGCGCTTTATACCATGTGCATGAAGACTGCGAGCATAGAGATCTATGCCATCGAGGACAAAAGTTCCTGGTACACGTGAACTGCAACCAAGGTACACTGCTTTCGTGCAGGCCAGTTTGTTTTGTTTTTTAAACCAGACTCGTGAGTGTGAAAGTTTGACGACTTCTTTCACGTGTGTTAGGAATCAGGCAATTATTCTTTAATACCGAGCTCCCGGTCGAAATCGCTGGATGCGTTTTCCAGATACTTTTGTCTTCGATAGCACACATGGCTCCGGTGAGATTTTACGTGTTCATTTGAGAATGAGAGTATTCCAATCGCTTCAGGCCAAATTCTCCTTAGCGGCAAGTTTTTCGCCAGGTTTCAATAAGAGTAGCACAGGGTATGGTTAGCAGCTTTCTTAAGCTCTTGATAAGATTCCCAGCATTCAACATTACATGCTGATCATATGAGGCAGTGGCCTGACCTTGGATTGAACTATCGGGCAAAGAACAGCACTAACTGATGACAGGTTTCTCAATCTCAAGCCTCAGCCGTGCATAAGCGAACAAAAACTTATCGGGCGCACCTATGTTCCGCCTTCACGCGATAACGTATGCGATCATCCGGAGCACAAAGTCCGGTTTAACCAAGCCGTATGAACGTGCATACGGGCCCTGGGGGTAACGGGAATGCCAATCTCCATGCTACGGTAATTCTGATATTACCCTCCCCTATAAGTGTAGAGACTCGAGTTAGCAGATCCTCCCTACTTTCTGATGTGTTGTCTCCTTAAGTCGCACAAACCATTGAAGAATCCGTGCGCGCCCATGTCAGCTTCCTGCTACCACCTTCCAACACCAAGCCGGTAATTTTTTGCTCAGAACGCCAATGTTTACACCGACACCGACGCTTGCACTGACGCCGTATTTCCTTAGTGGCTGGCCCTTTAAACCTATCGTGTTAAATAAATTGATTTGTACAGTGAAGAAGAGAACACTCGCATAGATGTGACTATCAAGTAAAGAGCATATTTTCCTTTGCCAGCATTCGTAAATAATCCTTAGAAGCCTGATCCCTATATATTTACCTGACTCACTAAATGTGCACTCAGCAGTGATACAGCATAAGCTCCAGTGGCGTGAAATTCCTATTGGCACGTCCGTGCTTTGGAACAGCTAGCGAAAGACTGCCGACCACCAACCTGACGGAGGAAACACTGCTATTATAAAGTATTTTACTGAGTTTTACTAACCTCACGGAAATCGTATCTGTTGAACAGATGAGAAGGCTTTTAATGGAAAATAGTACTTCACAAGGCTAGAGGGGCGCAGTTGCCACGCAAGGTGGTGCTTTGTGCAGTATTCACTCATGTTGAGACTTGAGATAAACTTTTGGCGGTCCAAAATTAGTGCACATCCTCCTACATTTTAACAAGCGGCATTGCGATGCTTGCGGCTGTGTGTTACAGTGGTGCTGATACTGAGAGACGTTTAGAAAGTAACGAAATATTTAGTGTTCAATCCTCAGTAGACCTGCTCGCTATCAGAGATGCCGTACTTAGGAACGCAGCAAAAAAAAAAAAAAAAAAAGTCCCCCCTCCTCCCCCCGAAAGGCTCGGCTTACAAATTGTCCTAAATAAAGGAGCTTTTTCAGGGTTATGTAAAGTTATCTGAACGACTGGAGCTGGAAAAAAAGTTGTAACAGACAAATCGAAAGATGGGAAGGGTCTATGTGACAAAGTGCGATTACTACACATGTTTTTGCATGTAGCTGTAATTAGGAAAGGGAGGACATCTCAATTTAAACAATCGTTGCCCAAAAATTAACCAAAGCCACATTCTCTTTATTTACTCTGAATAGTTTGACTGCGGAAGCATAATGCACACGGTATGTAAGCTTCACCTTCGGGGCATAAATAACAGCAAAATGTTTCTCACGCACGTGCATATTCTTTTGTTTTATATTGGAGCGGCCTGTATGTGTCAACCTCCAGTCCATTATGCGGTGGGCGCCTTTTAATACAAAACATTCGGGTCTCAAAGTTAACTTTTACTGGCGAACTCAAAATGACCTGTGTTTTAGTGAAATGTTTTCAGTCGTGGTTGACCGAGCGAGCTAGCATGGCATGCTCAGAAGCCCAGGCCCTATCTTTCTTAAATCCCCTATCCCACCGATTTTCGTTCTAATTGCCAAGTACCAAGTCTGAGATCTCTCACGCGGCAAAAGGCTTGTCACAAACTGCAAGGAGTTGCGGACATGCTCTAAACAAAGGCATAAATTAGCAATAAATTTACAGCGAAGTATAAGCTTCATTTATTCGTCACTATGTTCATAGACTAAACTGCTCCCTCCTTACCTTTCTTTGTTTACCGGCGGTGAAGAATCTGATGCTGAATGTGGTTAACAAGCCCAATTCGTAGGTGGTTCGCCAGCGGTAAGTCCTTTCGGTTCAGCGTACTTTACTACTGCGCACCCACGAAAGGAGCTCGCATATGGTGGGACCCCGGCACCAGTCTACACGAGTATTGCGGGCTGCCGAAGGAAGCACGTAATAGTCATTGGCGATGACGGTGCCATCATGTGAGAGAGGAGGTTGCTCGAACGCATACCGCCGGGGAGACCCGAGTAGCAGGCTTCCTCCTAACTGAGTCGATTCACGTATCTGAGCTAATCATTGCATTCTGTAGGTTCCCTCGATTTGCGTCAGCATCCGCATCCCGAGACGTTTCTTTTATTCCATATGCTAATGCACTGAAATTAATGTAGTGAACATCTTGCTTTTTTTTTTCTTTTTTTTTTTTTGCACTTCCGCTGTACCAAATAAGAACAGGCTAATGAAGATGCGTACTCGGAGCTGTCGATTCTAGGTCTCGGTGAGGCATTGCGTTCTTACTCGAACTGAATTGCAAGGCAGCATTTTCTTTGTAAACATACCTGCCTTTTCTTTGTCCTTCCTGGTTTGCGCTTCTGTGCGGCACAAATACTTCCGCCTCACAAGAAGTTGTCAGAATCCTATTACAATTCCGTCCATATTATTTCGCGTACTTTCTGCTCAGGTAAAAGGCTATATACAGCTTGGAACAATTTTATAACACTCCAAAATTTAGTACTCCCCTGGTGCTCAACTTACTAATGTATATCAAAGTGCAACTCTGACTACAATGACATCTCATGTGCCAGGGAGGCTGCCTTCGTATACTATCTTAATTATTAAAATATCCGTACTTCAACCGCAAGATACCGCTTTTGACTCATTTCTGCTTTTCTCAGTTAACAATCTCGTGGGAGCACCAATCACAAGAAAGCATCAAATTTTCTATTGCTTCGAGTCAGTTCTTTACATTAATTCACAGAACAATTTACATCACATTAGGCGCGAACTTGCCCTTGATAACATAAAATTTTCACTAAAGCTGCGCCTACACCTCAATCACTTCTAGAGAAAGGTCAGAAAACACTGATGCCGCATCGCTCGTTGTTGTTTTCTTAAGCATGTTATGTGCAAAGCTGGCCATCTTGGAGCATTTTCTACCGGTGAATCCGCTGCGCTTGTGAAACGCATGGGGGGACGCCGCTCAACATGCACTAGCACGGGTGCCTTTATGTGCCTCCTTCATTCGCTCGTGCTGCTACTTCGGCGGCACGACCGCCTGTTTTCCACATCCGCGGCAAATTCGTGGACAAAAAAAAAAAAGATCCACGTAAACGAGCCCTTGTGCCCACATCGCAACACGTCGAGTTTCTTGCCGTTTTAAAGTGCAGCTCTTACGTGTCCGTTCGGCGATTGCGCTCGCTCGTGGTGCCGCCCGCTCGAGGTCTTTTCTTTCTCTCTTGGCGACAAAATTCTCTTTGGCACGTGAGAAAAATAAGGCGTGTTTTGTAACCGCACACACATGCACAGAAGTTACTCTCAAATTCTCTGCCTCATTATATAGAAAAAAGCGCTTAGGTAGCTGCACCCAAAACTCGCTTTAGCGAGTACCGTATCAGGAGATTTTTTATTTTAAATTTTACTTTTACAGTGATGAAGGCCCGTTGTGTGAATCTTCACCACGGACGATTCACTGAAGATAGTCTCGTAGTGAAGAACCTTACCGATCACGCTAAACTAGCATACGTTTCAGCTTTAGGCATTCACACAATCCTCAAAACGAATATAATGCTCCAAAAAGATTCCAGTATGTTTTATAGAGTAGAACGCTTGTTCAGAATCACTGTAGCGTCTCTTCGATGTAGAAAGGCAGCCAACAAGAGCTCAGCAAACCTTTTGTTTTGTTTTTTTTTTAATTTTAGGAAATGAGATCGAACATGGCATGAAATATGTAGAGGCAACTATTAAACAAGTCGCAACGATAAAAAGAAACGAAATTGAGGAAACATCAGTGTTCAATATAAATGTCCGAGAAACTACACCTTTGTTTATTCAAAAAAGCTCTCCTTTCGACAATAAAGAAAAGAATCGGAAACAGGTGTTGATCTGCACTGGAACGATAACTGTGTAATGTTTTATTGTGCTCAGACTGACCTTTGCAGCTACACCTGTATCTTGAAAAGTTTTTTATTCATGTTGTTATGCAAGTTATGAATGGGTAGACTACAGGAGCAGTTTGTTTTTTAGACGCTTGCTTGGTATGATTTACTGATGGGACTAGAACCTCTGCTCAAGGTTACCAATATGCTTATACAGTCAGGAGGGACTGGACGTGAGCATTTTCTAGGGCCATGAGCGGACGAGCAAGACACGCTATATACTCTTAGGTCACGCACGCAAATGTATACAAGTCTTCGCAGACACCGATGTCGGGTAGTCCCTCATTACGTGGCAGCTTACGACTGCGTGCCAGTAATACATGCAATATAATAGAAGTACAATGTGAAGGTTTAGAGATCAAGCTAGTAGCAAAGTGCACGTATGTTAATAAGAATCGATCCGCAAGCAAGGCCACAGACTAGCGCTGACGCGTCATACGCTTAAAAACGAAGCTCAGGAGACCCAAAGTTTTGGCCGCCATTTTGACACCAATGTCCGATCAAGTAGTTAGAAGATACCATCAAATGTTTCCCAGTGCGTTGCTTGTCCTCAGTTCAGATTGACAGAAGTTACGCCGTAGCAGAAACAAAAAAATGCTCCTTCACACTAAATTGAAATCTGTTTCGAATAAGAGAACAATTTAAAATTATTTTGCATCTCAATCATATTGGCTCGAGACCTAAAGCTTCCAACAGCCAAAGAGGCTTTTCTGTGCCTTTATGTTAATTGTATTCACATTAAATGTCAAGCCTGCGTGCAGTGAATCTACCTGCGACGTGATGGGTTATAGGCCCTTTGAGTGAAATGTAACAGGCCTACAAAATATTTGGCTAATGTTGGGCGCCTAAACTGTCTGACCCGTAATTCATGCGCATGGATTGATGTCTATTTAAGTAATGGTTAGCAGAACTTTTTCGTTTGCTATTTCTGCACGAAATGGAGTACTACGCACTTGCCAACGCCATGTTTCCGATTATCACTAGCGTTTACAGAACCCATTCACCATTAATCAAAAAAAGAAGAAGCATAGGATTCTGTAAATTTAAGAAACAAAAAAAAAATTAAGTACTTCTGAACAGAAGGAACAGTGATTTTGTTTCGAACCAAAAACGTTATGCCAATTCAACTATTTCTATTTAAGCACGTGCGCCTGAATATTCTCTTTACACCGCTTCATACAGCATTGCTTGGTCAAATTAAGACGAAACAATTCGACCATAGCTCAGAATTAGCAGCTAATATCATGCTGTGGGAAAGAACCGAAGTCTCTAACATGTCACAAAAAGCCTGAAAAAGGAAAATCGTAAAAGAGCGGATGGGTGCGTGTAATAGTACTGCCTTAATAGAGATAATGAGGAAAAGAGTCAAACAACCGTTTCTGATTTGGGCTCACACCATTCCCGAACCGTGGAAACGCTGAAGGACTGGTCATTATGGCGCGACGGCAACAGAACACATTTACGTTATGAGAGCGAGCTGGTAATTCTGTTCTGCTTGCGCCGGTGAAAACGTGCTGGCAGAAATAAATAGCTCTCCATTCCGTCTTTTCATCTTCAATATTCAGGGCTATCATTGCAGAGGTGCCCTGGCCTCTCGTCAATTACCAATCTTTTCCTTGTGCTTGCCAATGTCCCAACATAGGCAGTGTCCTCGGTGCTGAAGACGTATTTGTGTTTCCTTATGATAACGTTCGTCATAACCATGAAACAAGAATAAGGTAGTGATATTCCACATGCCTCCCTTTCCTCGTGACTATGATTTTGGAGTAGGCGAATTCCCAGACTGTCTATCATTTTACTTATGTTTGGCAGAGAGCGATAGTTAAGGCGTCCTCTCTCTTTCGACACTTTCTTTGTTGGCAGACAACTAGAAAGGAATTTTACTTACATCTAGCAGAGCCAGCTCGTGTAAACGACCATTTCTCTAAGCTGTAAGCCTGTGAACCGCGTCTGGTAAAAAGTAAGGAGCCGCCAGTCACTAAAACACATCAAAACAATAAAACGGCGTCGCAACCGTTGTATCACAGGTAGAGTAAGGTACAGACTGTTAATGTAGCCAATAAATTAAAAGGAGCTCAACAATAACACTCCGTCTCTGACTTGACTTACAATATCAATCATCCCAAATACTAGAACACCAAGAATATGCTTTTTAGATGTAAATGCTGACAGTCTTTTGTGATAGTAGGTGGAAGTGGAATGATTATGCCAAGAAACAAAACATCACACTTTTGCCAAACATAAAAGCTATCATGGCAATATTTTGCGAAGTCAATTATGGCTCATGTAGAACTACTGTGGAATGTGTTCACCGAACACCTACTTCAGATTGCGATGGTATGCAGTCTCTACTAATTATATTCGTCGTTATGTTTTCGAAATAAATTAAAAATGCTTGCAGATTTCAGTATCCTTCAGAGGAACTGAAAACTTTGTAATTTAATCTTACTTATGAGAAATTCTCATCAATCTCATGAGAAACTTCACCTTATGGCAAGAAGTAAATTACTCACGCTTACACAGCGTTTCGCATGCGGAATGTTTAGTTCTTTCTCATCGATCTTTTTCCTGATGACAACACACAAACAAGAATGTCCCCTGAATTTCTTTAGAAGTTGCGTCAAGTGAACAGTTAAATGCATGTGTAAAATATTTAGCAAATCATTACCATCATGTACTCTTCCGAGCACATGGAAAATAGCAAAAATAACTACGATGCAGAAATCAGGACTCAAACATTCGATCACTAATTACGAGCCTATCTCACTTATATGCCCTACTTACAAACCCAAACCCTTAGGTACACAAAACATCGTTAACATGCATACTGCATGTTGCTCCCTCTACATCGCTGGTTTAAGAGGAGCCTTTAAAAAACCACATTGCTAATACAGCATCGATGATCAAAAACATATTGATATATTTCTACCATGCTTTTCGAAAGCCTTAGACCGCGTGTCCCATCATCAATAAGCAACGAAGCTAGAAGCTTCGTTAGGCAATGGTCCCATAGGTACTTGGTTCAATACTTCTTAATCACATGTTTGCAGTGTGTTTCACCTGCCCGGTATACTTCCAATCCAAACTATCATCCAGAACATCGCAAGGTTGCCTACCGCCCCTGTCGTATTTCTTAAATAAGACAAGGGCCATGAATAACACACAGTTCAACGCTCGATGAATTTGGAAATTAATAGGACTGAGCGTGTTGGTTAGACATCGTAAATCAAAATAATAGCGCAGGAACAAAAGACAGGGATGATGACAAGACAGAACATGTGTTGTCATCTGTCTAGTCATCGTCCCCATCTTTCGTTCCTGCGCTATAATGTTTAATTTGTAAAGCTAAAGGAGGATGTTTTCCACGCAAACTCTTCAATGTTTATTCCAACAAATTCCTCATCAGCATACATTGATACCTTAGAAATTGTACCAAGCCCTTATTGCATTGTTATTTTCAGCCTATGTTCATTCATATACTTTTTTTTTTTACATGTATCAACAGTTGTGTTTTTCTGCCTCATTATTGATGTTGTATTTTGTCATCTAACCGCGCTTCCACTATAGTTTTTACTGTGCACTAAACATTTTCTTGCTTCTTTTATTTCTAACTACAATTTTACTTTCATTTAAAAATTACTGTTCCTGTCGTTGAACAGGCATTTGTCTCTATTTATGTATGTATTTTGTACCCTGCCTCTAAAGATCCCGCCTGGAAGTGACAGCATTTCTAAATTAATTAATTATTTAGTAATGCCGTTCTCTTAGGAGCAATGCACTCACCGCAATCACGGGGGAATCAGCCACGTGTGGAAGACGGAAGCTACATGTGACAGGCATATTAATACATCTTATAGCCTCCTCACATGCATCAAAATTAATTCTGGAGAAGCTCCGATGCCGGCATTTTAAGAATTTCCCCACCAGCGCTCTCGGCACAGTGATCGCAAGCCCTCCATCAAGGCTAGCGTCCTCTTTCCTTGTGCCTGCCTCGCCTAACTCCCCTGGAACGCATGATACTACATTGAAAGTAAAGAGAACTAAAAATAGAAATACTTGCGCCCAGTCGCCGAGAACAGGCGACGATTATAAGTGGTCACGTCATGAATGATACATCATCTCTGCCACGTGGAAGCACGCTCACGTTACGAGGGGCGTAACGAAAACATGACCTGGGATTTCCATTAGTGACAGCTTCCTCGTGCAGTTCTTTGTACATGAAAAGTAAAAAAAAATAAGAAACTGTAACGTCATTCACGCATTCGAGCAATGTAGCGGTTTAGACGTGCAGCGAGGATAAGTCCGCAAGTTTTTTATTTTGTTTTCTTGCTCTATAGAGCCGTCGTGCTAGGTGCTTGAGATTTCGGTCGTATTTGTGATATTGTATGACATTTGTTGTGGTGTCATTCGGAGGAGTTCCGACATTTCTGCTGTAGGTTGGAATCTGGCTTTCTGCAAGTGGCCCACTATGGCATATTTTCCTACATGGGAGTTAGTTCGACGTCCTTTGGACACACGTTTCACATCACAGGCTAATGTCATCGGCGCAGGATGTACAATCATCATCATCATCAATCAGCCTGTACATCAGGATGTACAATAAAGGCGGGGAATTGCGGAATGGTGCCTGGATACGGCTGTCATGCAGGAAGAGGGCGCTACAAGCTATCGATACTTGAGGTGCTCCACGAGTAATAAAGAGAGGGCCTGCGCGCCCTTGAAGCGGGCTCTCGTATACCTTTGAGGACTCTGTCTAACTGTGATGTTGGCCCCACGTGTACTGCCGTCAATGGACCTGATCAGTGTCTTGGTTCGGGCTGGTGGCAAATCTCTATGAAGTTGCATAGCGCACAACAAAGAAGGAACACAACACGAGAGCTAACTTCCATTAAACTAATAAAAATAAACTAAGGAAAAAGTTTCAGGAATGTTTGCTGACAGGTGAGCATGGCAATAATAAAAGAGATAATTCAGGCCGCGGCAACAGAAAAAGATGGGCTGGAAAAGTGTATTAGCAGTCCTTTTGTTTCATTACAAAACAAGATAGAGCTTTTTCTTTCTTTTTTTTTTTTAGGGGGAGGGGGGATTCAAGAGCATAAGGCGATAGTGCTCACGGGTAGTTTGGTTTTTTGTATGCTTTTCGTGTTCTTGCCTATTGACACGTCTGTTGGTTAATAAGACAAGCGTTCTTTTTCTTCTAGTCCAATACTCTGCTTGTCTCTTTATGAAGCTGTCAGCGTCAAATAAAAATTTATTTAGCGGGAAGTAGCGCTTGTGTTGTGTCCCTTTTCTGTTGTGCGCTAACCTCATGTGGACTTGAGTGCGTTGTCGCGCGGAACGTTAGAGAGTTTTAGTTCAGAAGGCTTTGAGGTGATTTCGTGATTAGAGAAATAGCTTGTCGGAAATGCGCATGCGCTGAACTCTATCATGAAAATCGCGCCAGAAATTCCATGGATTTTTGAGAAGTTAGTCAGCGTCTTTTTCTCATTTAGCGTGAAAACATGGCGGCATCCTTGGACTGGGTAGCCGCGGACAGCCGTCCGCTTCAGACGAACAAATAGTCGCTGCAGTCCCCGTTTCACACGTTTACAGGCTGCTACTGGTACTGTCACGTTCTGCTTTCACGAATCTTGCTTCGGCGACGATGTTCAGGGTGTAAAGGAGCTCTGTTGTCGAGATTCGGTCCGGAATTTGATGTTCCTAATAGTTCGCCTACGATGATGCAACCGCTCTGAACACAGCGAATTGGTTTCCAGCCTAATTTTGGTGGTTGCTATATACTGCTGCTAATTTTGGTTATTATTTAATTCTAATTTACGAGAAGGTATTAAGCTGGTTGGGAAGTTTGCATTGAATCTTTTATATGTTCAAAACTCCACTTCAAAGTGGCATGCAAGTGGGGTTCTTTTAGCATACGTCCGTCAATACTGGGAGCAGAAGAGATCACACAAGAAGCGTCATAATCAAAACGTCCAGCGCCAAAGTCGGAGCAATGAACATGCATATAGTGTTCCGGATGACGTCGCAATGCTGCGAGTAGTGCGGAACTTGAATCCGTTTACAGCACCGGAACAGGCGCTTATCTGGTAAACGATCGAGATCCGCCCATAGCCAGTTTTATGTGGAATTAGCATTGATTCAAAGCATACGAAAGCAAACAAAAATATTTTTATGAAGTGTGTGAATACTCACTGCAGCAAATTCATCCAGCTTTGCTTCCATCAGCCAGCGTTTGGGATACGCAAGTCGTCTTAGAGCAATGCAAAGTGCCGGTGGACCACGTACCTTGACTTCTTGGGCGCTAGTGAGTGTCTGGCAAAGCAAGGAAGTTGGATAGTTTCTCAAAGTCGTCTTTTTCGAACCAGGACTGCAATCTGAGCAGTGCACAGTCCACAGCAGATACATCCAGTTCACCCCTATCCGAGTGATAGCGGTGCATAGTCGGCTAACTTCTGGTTTGCAGGGCTATTTCCAAATCGCCGGCTTCAAACAAGGCACTGATAGAAAACTGGCAGCCCATATATAAACACATTTTCGACGGTTACAACTTATATGTGCGCGCCAAAAGCCCGAGGAAAAGTATGCAAACCGGCAAACATAAGAAAACTTCAAGGGTAGACGGGAAGTGGCAGGAAAGCCTGCAAAAACAGGAATTCTTACGCATGGTCAAAGAAGCGCATTTTTTTTTTAAATTTTCTTGCAGTGAAATTGAGGGTGTGCTTACACAAATGTCTCCTGCCTTAGCAATAAAATATCCCTCAATGACCTCCCATTCTGTTCTGTTTTTTGACGTTGCTGGGAATCTTGCATTCTCTAATATAGGTTTACACTTGTGGCGAGGCTGGTTGCAGTGGTCTGCGAGATTACCTCCAAACCCTCCATCAGCATAAGGCTACAAATAGAAACTATACACCATTCAAAAATACGAAATTCCTGATAAAGCTCTCTTCCGTTCCGTTGCAAACAGACATATGGATGTACTAGCGTACATGGTAATGACTAATTACTCCCTAATTTAGCCTGCCTTGTAGGCCAGAATAGGGGGGGGGACTGGTGTTGGCAGTCATTCACACCGGGGGCTTCCATCGTTCGAGCCCGTAATCCGATCCACTTGAGCAGCCCTGCCGAGTCGTAGGCGCTGTCGACTTTCGGACTGCTCTACATCGTTGCTATATGGCAACGGGCAGGGATCGAGCTCCTGACCTAGATCCGGAGCCTTCAACCACTCCACAAGTTTGGAGGCAAATATGTCAATCAATTCACGCTGACTGACTCGCTAAGTTTAGTTTAGTCATTTATTTTATAGGCAGCGTTGCTTATCCGCCGATAGTACCACTCGAAGTGATGCACTCGAAGTGCCGCGTGATGCACTTTACGCTATCGCATGTGGTACACATGTTCATTTTTGTAATGAATTCCTACCACTATCTGTAATTATATGCTCCTGATTATAACATATAAATTGCATCCGGCGCCTCCGTTGAAGGTTCATATATAGCTTTGCATTCAACGTAGGCGAATGTTTTTTACCTCTGAGTCATTTTCATTGCATATTGAAGTTTGAAGTTTGAAGTTTGAAGTTTATTGTATTTCAAAGGTTAACAAAACATGAATACAGAAGGAGGTCCCAAAGTCAAGGACTGCGGAACGGGACCTCCTATGATGATTATTGAAAAGAAATACATATTGAGCAGTTGCAGAAATTATACAATATTTCGCATCAGTGGGTTGGGGCGAATGAAACATGAATTAGTACAGACGCTATTGATGTAATAACAAAGAATAAACACCTAATCACATAAAGAAAACATAGGAAACAATTCATAAAAAAGATATAAAGGATAACACATGAACAGATTACCTTGAAAATTACGATAAGTGTGATAACAAAAACTGACGAAGAGCGGATTTAAAGGCAAAAATAGTTAATGATTGTTTGATAGTTGTAGGTAATGAATTCCAAAGAGTGGTAGCAGAGAATCGGACTGATTGTTTCCCATAATTAGTGTTTGGTTTAGGCAGCAAGAAGTTGTTGTTGATGGCGAAACGTGTGTCCGTACGACGCGGAATTTGATCATTGGTGGTTAGTGAGAATGGAAGTAGCTCTCTAACAGATTTGTACATTAGGATACATAAACTGTAGTCGATTATTTTCATTACAGAAAGAATATTGTGTGATTGGAGCAAACGAAGGGCATTTTCTGATCGGTGACTACAAGTAATAATGCGTATAGCTTGATTTTGGATAATTTGCAGGGAAGATAAGTGCGAAGGGTACGTGTTTCCCCAAGATGAAATGCAGTACTGGATGTGAGTGTGGATGAACGAGTAATATAGAGAAATGAGCGTGGGAATATCAAAATACGGCCGAACTTTAATTAGCACTCTAATGCCATAAGCCATTTTACGAGAAATAGATGTGATGTGAGTCCGAAATTTTAGATGTTTATCAAGTTCCACACCTAAAAATGACACATGATCAGAAGCAAAGATAGAATTAGAGCCGATGTTAACAAACGGGGTTTCGCAGATAATTTGCCGCTGTTTCTCCTGCGTTCACTTGTAACGCGATGTCTCAACGAAGTTTGCGATGCGCTATGTTTTCATATATAGCTGTAATCAATTGAGAGGGGGAAACGGCAGTGCTTCGTCTTTCGTTCGGTCTGCTGTTTAGAAAAAGTTTTATTAGACATTAGACGTTCACATTAGACATTCACATGAGCGGTGACAAATGACCAAAACAGGAAATACACATGATTTTGTACCGTAACCATAAAAGAGGAGATCAGCCGTTCTGGCTGATCTGCACTACAGGAAGTAGGATAACTAACAAGTACTACATGGTCTGGTCTGGAGAGTAGTAAAGCCTCTTTTCGAGGGCTTTTCTCAGTCAGCACCTTGCTTTCAAAAACCGGTCAATCTTTTCTCTCCTCGGAGCGCATCTCATTTCAATAATTCATTTGATTCCAATGAGAGTATAAGGCACGTGTTTACAGACGTCTATATTTTATCCGTCTCACACGAGCGCTCCCTCATTACTGCACACCAACCCTTAAGACGCGCGAACCTTGCGAAGAGATCAAAGCTAAACGTATGCTCATTAAGCGCACGGAGCTGATACGATTTTCCTTCTTTCCGAAGCTCGCGCCTCATTTGCGCCCTTGACACGCACTGATAGCATTTCCAGGCGATGGGTTTTAATCGTATAGCATAAAATTGTCGTGTCTCAGAAAATCCGGATTCGGAGTTGCCGTTGTAACAGAAAAAATCCAATTGATTGAGAGGACAATGACGTCATAGCTACATGACCATGCACAGACATTTCAAGCACACTTCAAAGCCCACGTTCAACGTGATGTCACCAGTGGGAGAATGACATGTAATACTAGTTAGAGGTCGCCGTAGGCTCTCACATGAAGTCGTTTAAAGTAGGCACATTTTCTCTTAAAGGGAAATATCAGGAATTTCAAGTTTCGGGCAGTGTTCTAACCCTCTACCCAAGACAGAATAAATACACACCGACACAGAGCAAACATATACAGCTTGAAAACAAGGAGGGATACAAAATAGCAACAAGACCAATCGCTCGCGCATGATGCCCTTATCTTTACTCAAAAGCTCAGATACGAGTGGACATCCGAAAGGGCTGGCCCAAAAGCAAACGATGGGCTCAACGGGGAAATAAAGTCGGCGGGGACGCAGAGATAGGAAAAAATTGAGACGCCATGCAGTGCAAGTCCATGGAGAGGTCCTCTTTAGCAAAGCAAGTGATGCCGAAATAGCACTTCCTAGATATGTGTCTCTCTCTCGTCCGTTTCTCCGTCGTTTTCATATTCAAAGTAGCGGCCAATTCATGTGATCATAGCTACATCCGTGCAAATAATTTCTTACCTGTCACTTGGCCACGCATACAATGGTGTCTACCATCTGGTCCCCCATGTGTGACGTCATGATTCCCCGAAGCCCCTAATCGCGGCATTATCGACTATACTATCGACCGACCTTGTAGACCTTTGCATCGGGTGAAGGAGTTGTGTGTGTGTGTGTGTGTGTGTGTGTGTGTGTGTGTGTGTGTGTGTGTGTGTGTGTGTGTGTGTGTGTGTGTGTGCGTGCGTGCGTGCGTGCGTGCGTGCGTGCGTGCGTGCGTGCGTGCGTGCGTGCGTGCGTGCGTGTGTGTGTGTGTGTGTGTGTGTGTGTGTGTGTGTGTGTGTGTGTGTGTGTGTGTGTGTGTGTGTGTGTGTGTGTGTGTGTGTGTGTGTGTGTGTGTGTGTGTGTGTGTGTGTGTGTGTGTGTGTGTGTGTGTGTGCGTGCGTGCGTGCGTGCGTGCGTGCGTGCGTGCGTGCGTGCGTGCGTGTGTGTGTGTGTGTGTGTGTGTGTGTGTGTGTGTGTGTGTGTGTGTGTGTGTGTGTGTGTGTGTGTGTGTGTGTGTGTGTGTGTGTGTGTGTGTGTGTGTGTGTGTGTGTGTGTGTGTGTGTGTGCGTGCGTGCGTGCGTGCGTGCGTGCGTGCGTGCGTGCGTGCGTGCGTGCGTGCGTGCGTGCGTGTGTGTGTGTGTGTGTGTGTGTGTGTGTGTGTGTGTGTGTGTGTGTGTGTGTGTGTGTGTGTGTGTGTGTGTGTGTGTGTGTGTGTGTGTGTGTGTGTGTGTGTGTGTGTGTGTGTGTGTGTGTGTGTGTGTGTGTGTGTGTGTGTGTGTGTGTGTGTGTGTGTGTGTGTGTGTGTGTGTGTGTGTGTGTGTGTGTGTGTGTGTGTGTGTGTGTGTGTGTGTGTGTGTGTGTGTGTGTGTGTGTGTGTGTGTGTGTGTGTGTGTGTGTGTGTGTGTGTGTGTGTGTGTGTGTGTGTGTGTGTGTGTGTGTGTGTGTGTGTGTGTGTGTGTGTGTGTGTGTGTGTGTGTGTGTGTGTGTGTGTGTGTGTGTGTGTTTACCCTACAATCACCATTGATGGCGAAATGGCGGTCCACATGCTTAAAGGGCAACTCCGGGGGTTTTTTGACATTCGAATATTGTAGTGAAACTTTTACCACAGGTTCTTCTCTCCGTCGTGACGCATTCTACAAAATTTGAGTGCCGTACGATAATCCGTTCACGCGCAATACGGCTTTAAAATATGCCGTTTTCATGGCTTAAGTTGAGAGTATTTCTGCGGGCAACACTGAGTTTCTGACGTCACAAACAGTATACAGGCGTTAATGTCTACTTCCCGCGTGATTATGAAATTGTGAGGTTTATATTGAACTACCTCAGACATTTTACGCAGTGCGGCATGATTTCCATACTTTATTTTCACCATCCAACGCACGTACGAGTGTTTTTCTAATACTGAGCGTGACGTCACCATTTCGTCAAATGTGACATCGTTTCTGGCCGTGAAATCAGTTTCGGTTTCGATTTGCTGTTTTTCTTTTTTAAAAATACTTCTAATTGGAATTTTGGAACACGGTTTTTTGTGTTGGAGTCAGGACGTGCCGAGGAATGTAATTCAATTAAGAACACAAAATGATGAAAAAACCACCGGAGTTGCCCTTTAAGATACAGGCTTTTTAGTGGCGTAAAACAAATTGACACCATATAGCGCAGAGAATAGTTTTTCAAGCTAAATCCTCACATGTGCGAGATAGAAAGAGAGATAGACAGCAAACTTTACATAGTGCAAGAACGTCATGCAGAGCTCCCGTGGTTGGGTCCTCATTCCAGGACTCCCGCGGCCTTTGCTGCCCGGCTGGCCCGTTCGACCAGCCAAAGCTGGTCATTCAGTTCCGAACTGGACAGCGCAGCCTCTCATTGCTACGACGTGGCGTTGTGGCTTATAGGCACTACATCTATTTTGTTGCAGGCCAATGTGATGTGATAATGTGTCGGTTTCTGTCCTCATGAGGGACATGTGTTCCTGCATACAGTCGGATTTATCTTGCTGTATAAAGGCAGGCATGGATAACAATTTGTTTCTAGCTGCCACCAAGACACCGGCTGCTCCCTGTTTAACACCTTGTGGGGCGGAGGATACAGTCTTGTGGTCCCCCGGAAGTGTGCCAAAATGTCTGCTTAGATACCTCGGTCTCTTCGGCCTCTGACCTCCCTCAGTTTGCGTAACCTCGAGCTATGAGATCGGCCTGGATGTTCTCGGCAATACCGTCGTGCCCCGGAACCCAAAGTATGAGTTGTTTTTCGTCGCTTATCCCACCGACCTTCAAGACGGCGGCCGCTTTTTTTGTCAATCCTGCCATTGGTTAATTCTTGGCAAGCATCTTGCGAAATGGTCATAACTACTAGCGACCGCCCGGATCCATTGCCCTCATAGCGACCGCTAGAGTAACAGCGGCCTCCTCGGCAACAGACACGGTTCAGTTCCGTAGTGAAGCGCTCATTTTCTCCTTTAGCTGAAAATCTATCACCTGCACCACCGAATCTCTTTCGTTTGAGTACATCGCCACATCTACATATAACGGTGTAGATGTACGAGAGATTCGTACAGACGACCTTTCTTCCTCAAAAGCGTGAGAGGGTGCGACTTTCGGCGCTCCGGGACAGGCGAACCAATAGTAGTAGAAAGATGCGGGTAGTACATTCAAATTTTTGTTCTATGTTGCACACCTCAATACAGAAATGAGTAACTAGGATTAAATTCTGAAAAAATCGAGATAACGCTCTTAATCATTTTTTTTTTTGCACGCAAATATCAAACGGCACTTTCCAAGCGCGAAGAGTTAGGTGTCTGACTTCTTATGGAATGATTAAGCAATGCAATGCTTTATTTGGTGGCAGGAAAAAATTCAGATGTCTTTCTCTGCAGTGCAGAGTGCATACTTGTCAAGCGCGAGGAAATCAAAGGCTGCATATATACGCATTGCCCCATTTTCCTTAATAGTGATTTACAAGGTAGACGGGAGAGCATTGTCGATGAAATAGCAAGGCGCATGCGTGGATTTTCGCATTCTCCTAAACCACGGAGAATAGAACTACGGACGCACTTCAGACTCTGGTTTCTCTCAGTGTTTTATGATACCCCGTTTCACTCACAGGATAAAGTTTGGAGCACTCACGTCATGCTGCCTTTTGTGCTCCCAAAAGATGTCGCAAGGGAAAACAAAAGGATACCATCACAACTGTCCTTTGTCCATGAGCTCATTTAGGCTTAACCTTGATTTAGTCCCTTGCAGGCGAGCAAGCATTCTTTATCGCCTAAGGCTAGTAGTATCCAATACGGATTCTTTGACACAGTGCACATTACGAACAACTCCACGTTTAAATGTGACCTGAGTGCTAGTCGTGTTTGCCATTCGCTACACTGTGAGACTTCTTGGATGCTGTGTTCTCCGATTCAAGCTTTGACGTCCCTCGTCTCTTGATGTATGAGTGGATGTAGAAATTGATGAAGAGGCACATTACGAGAAAAGTCTGGGCGTTGGCGATCCAGATGAGGTAACGGGGAAAGCCGCAGTCTACGAAAAGGGGGATCGCCATATGACTCATGAACACAACGTTCTGGATGATCTGGATGCGTGTCAGGTACTTCTTCCACCAGAGGTACTTCTGCATGCCAGGACCCAAGGCGGCTAACAGGTAGTATGTGTACATGACCGTGTGGACGCCAGCATTGATGGCCAAACCGAGCGCAGGCTGTCCCTCCGGAGCAAAGAGCACCCAAAACCAGGCGTTCACTGAGACGATCACGTGGTGTATCACGTGCAGGTGGGTGATCTGGTTAAACTTCTTGCGGAGTACAAAGAACACTGTGTCCAGGAAGTCAGCGTACCTTACAGCGACGTACCACCAGCCAGTACGGTAGTAGTACGCTAACTCTTCGTCCATCTGTCCAGTAACGCCCTGACACCAGAGGCTGTAGCGCCGGCGAGGATAGTACGCATGGAAGACAACAATGTAGCAGAATCGGGCGTTGAGTAGAACCATGGCCAGATTGTAGAGGCGCACGATGTTGATTATCTGGAAGGGTTCCCTGTTTTTCATCCAACGTGGGCCAAGAACCTTGACGAAGTAGACGTAAAAAATGACCAGGGGAAATACGAACAGGGGGTTCATTACTAAAGGATAGTCCCGGGTTCTGGGGTCTCCCATTTGCTGAATCTGGCTGGCCAACTTCAGCGGGTTTAGGCTGAGGGCAGTCGCAGTCATGTTTCAGGGCTTATCGGTGGTCAGGAACACTGGAAAACGAAGCAAAATATAGAGTTCAGTATTTTTTTAATCAGAATATATTCTATATTCTTTTTCAAGTTTAATTACATCATATGGGATAATATTGGGGCTTACTATTGTGACTAACAAAAACCAAACAGGCCAGTTCATTCTGTTGTTCTTCTTGACATTGTTCATTCCTTCTCCAGCACACTGTCATCAATTTTGCGGCGTAAATTGCTCTTAAACGTAAGATATATGGTTCATGCAATTTTTTGCACATATATTTTCCAATGAAGACGACCGTGTAGTTCCTCGAGACCTGCTGGGATCAACAGCGAACAGCAATCGGGAAATAGCAACTTGTTGATGTAACATTGCTAGTTGATGAACAATAAAGCAAGTTCGTTCCGAAAAATTGAATTGCTTCCTTGAATAAGCAGCGGCAATGTTATTTTTTGTATAACACAAAAGACATGAGCCTTCGTTTTTATGATACCTGGCATGTGTCTCTCCGAGCGCTTTCAACTCTATCACTTAATATATCCGGGTAGTAACCAAGTATATATATATACACACACATACTTGGCCGCACAAATCTTGGGCCCAGTGTTGGTACGGTGTTGGCAATGTCCGGGCCAATGTAGGACTGGTCGTTACCAATGTAGTACCAACACTGGACCCATGGTTTGTGCTGCCTATATATATATATATATATATATATATATATATATATACATATATATATATATATATATATATATATATATATATATATATATATATATATATATATATATATATATATATATATATATCCAAGTGTACAAAATGGCCTTTTATCAGCAGAGAAAAGTTTATCGCTAAGAAGGTAATTTCTCTTTCAGTCTGGACTGATGTCATGGTGCGGAGATTGGCTTTGCCACTATATCAAAAAAGATTGCTATAAAATCAGCAAATACTGACTTTTCGATTCACATGCATTTCCCACTTAGAACTATGTACATTTCTACAGCCGAGAAAAGTCGCCGAAATCATTTTATTTACAACTTTTATGGTAACAGCACAGTAAGTGCACAAGAATTACTAATGTCGATCATGAATGTTGCAAGATTTGTCCTAGAAAATGTTAATTATAAGGATCTCAGTTGCATTTGCGAGCCAACCCTCACCATTTATTTGGACTTCAGCATCAAACCTTTTATAGCTAAAAATAAAGTGTCGAGCAGCATTTATAAAATTTTTGTTTCGCATTGTTCATTGCTCCAGAGCCTTTCTGGAAACTGTTTCACAATGTACCTGGTAACACTAGATTTCGTTTGCCGATGTCTCATCACCTGAATTCAATATCATTTTCTTTTCATGCTAGTGCCGAATGCT
Source organism: Amblyomma maculatum (assembly GCF_055883805.1). Classification (NCBI taxonomy): domain Eukaryota; kingdom Metazoa; phylum Arthropoda; class Arachnida; order Ixodida; family Ixodidae; genus Amblyomma; species Amblyomma maculatum. Next base: position 36,108,090 of record NC_139347.1, on the reverse strand, counting down.
TGTGTCACTGTCAAAAATATTTATTCAAAATAATTGTAAGACTCCTATTTGAACAGCTGTGACGATCACTATGTGAAAAATCATTTTTCTCCAGTTTTCATACAAGAACCACCTTCGGTACGATTCATAGAAACTATTTACGGGTCGATGCACTTTCCACACACCGTAACATTTTCCATTTTCCATAGCTTTGTTAAAAGACGTGTTTCAATCATCCAGTTCAAAGTAGAAGAAAATCACCTCGACAACAACTTCCATGTCATTTCGCAGCACACTACCAAAGCCCATTTCGTTTTAACTTCTATATTTAATATTTCCTTTCTTCTTCTTCTTGTTCTCCTTGAGAAGGAATGCAAACCTAAAGCCTGCTTATGCGATTTCTTAATAATGGTTTGCACTGCTTTTCTGTCAGGAGTACACCGCTTCTGTTTTATCGACAACAAAGTTTTGAGCATATAGAAGTTTTATCGACAATGAGAAAAACAAATCTGGAGATAGTAAATGCGGTGCTTACCTTTGGCTATAAACGAAGACTGGAGCGCGACTCGTTGCACCCAAAACTAACTGCTGCACTGATACTATGGCACTTCTGCCGCTTTGTTAACGTTGTTAACTTCTATTCTAGGTACCCTGAGCTATACTAGATCGGGAACATGTTTTACAGCATCAATAACTGGTCATCGCTATTAACACGCGCTGTCCAGAGTGGCTTTCTGTGCAGTTTTCTACAAGTCGCGCCGTTCCAGGAGACTGTTCTTGTGCATGCCTAATGCAAGGGGACCGCTCTTCAACGACGCCTTCTAGCGTGAGATAGATGAGAGGGAAACACACGCGGCTTGGCCCATTATTAAACTCTGCTTCAGCTACGTACTTATTTTCTCTTTTCTTTTCTGTCGCTTAAGTAAAGACTTGTTTGTCTCATACAATGGAGATCACGCAAGGGTACCCCAGTCTTAATTCCACCAGCAAGGGTTGTGGGTATAATTTCTTTGTCTCCATGCAGGACGAATTTTCTTTTCTTCCTCTGTGCTGGCAGGTTTTTATTTCTTTGTTTACCTAGCTAACGTTGTTTGCTTTTAGTTGTGGGTGTCCTTTGTCGTCATAAACTCCCCACCCTACCTGGAAGCTAGACTACAGAAAATTCCAGTGATATGCCCACGCCGGTGGACATTCAACACGACTCTAGTGAGAAGTACGAAGGACATCTAGGCATTTCACTTGAGGCTTCCCACGAATGACCTACATACAGCAGCTTCAGTTTCCTCTAATGCGTAAGCACCTGCATCGGAAATGCGCACTACAATTTTTCTAGAAACGTGAACCCGAAGCCTGGACGAATATATAAGCATTAGGCGAAGTGGGAAAAATGCCAGCTTGATAAATGGACGCCATTTTGAAACGTAACGCTTCGTGAAGTACCGGTGGTCAACTTTTAGGGAATCCTATTTGCTTTCCCTTGTGTCGCCTCCCTAAGAGGAGCATAGCGCATATATATATATATATATATATATATATATATATATATATGTGTGTGTGTGTGTGTGTGTGTGTGTGTGTGTGTGTGTGTGTGTGTGTGTGTGTGTGTGTGTGTGTGTGTGGGTGTGTGTGTGTGTGTGTGTGTGTGTGTGTGTGTGTGTGTGTGTGTGTGTGTGTGTGTGTGTGTGTGTGTGTGTGTGTGTGTGTGTGTGTGTGTGTGTGTGTGTGTGTGTGTGTGTGTGTGTGTGTGTGTGTGTGTGTGTGTGTGTGTGTGTGTGTGTGTGTGTGTGTGTGTGTGTGTGTGTGTGTGTGTGTGTGTGTGTGTGTGTGTGTGTGTGTGTGTGTGTGTGTGTGTGTGTGTGTGTGTGTGTGTGTGTGTGTGTGTGTGTGTGTGTGTGTGTGTGTGTGTGTGTGTGTGTGTGTGTGTGTGTGTGTGTGTGTGTGTGTGTGTGTGTGTGTGTGTGTGTGTGTGTGTGTGTGTGTGTGTGTGTGTGTGTGTGTGTGTGTGTGTGTGTGTGTGTGTGTGTGTGTGTGTGTGTGTGTGTGTGTGTGTGTGTGTGTGTGTGTGTGTGTGTGTGTGTGTGTGTGTGTGTGTGTGTGTGTGTGTGTGTGTTTAATCTCATAAGCCGTCTCAGTGATATCATCATTCATACTTGAAGCTAGTGTACGACGACTGCTTAGTCTCGCGACATGATTAACACAGTGATGACATCCCTTACTGCCCCTTAACTTCCAGTCACAAGCAAAAATAGCCGCAGTAGCCTATGAATGAATGTGTGAATTCATTGCTGAGAACTGCAATCTGGATTACGTTTTAGGCGTATACGCCTTGCCCAAAGTGGCCATGGTTGGACGATCAAGGTTAGCGTACAGTGTACTAGAGTATTCTAACACACTCTCTTTAGGGTACAGACGCTTTACAACTAGGGAGCAATAGAACCACCACATTTGGTCACATGACCCTTCGTCATTGCACTGCCTCCTGTCCCAGCAGCTGGCAGTGCGCTCGCGCCGTCAGACTAGGTGTTCGACGCAAAGGAGTTGTGCCGAGGCGGAATGTTATAGATTATAGTTTATTCGGCTCCGTCTGGCTATCCGGATCCCGTCGATTGTAGCATCAAACGCAGAGCGTGCTCCACGGTTGTCTTTGGTTTTTTTTTTTCTTTCGTTAACGACGTGACGCGAGCAGAAAGGATTAATTATTTTTAAACTGCATAATTCACAAAGCACAGCGAGATCTCAGTTCTTCCTTTCCAGGGCTGTATGTTCTTCTCAGGGAGAAATGTGAACAGACGGGTTTCCAGCAGCTTAGTGCAAAACTTACAACCGCACGTGCAGACGTACGTGATAGCCTATTTACAGTCCGTTTATCGCTTTATACTCATTTAAGATCCTGGCCACGTTCCAAAAGGAAAACGCGAGCTTTAAGGACGGGTAAAGCGATCAGATGTTCAGGCATATTGCCACACGCCTTCGGCTGTGCCCACAAACCTCCGAGTGGAAATTTTGCAGGCTTCCCACGAGGAGCTGGCAGCAGGGCGCGTGGCTGGCACGTTGCGTCCAATTCAAGAGAGATATTACTGACCGCTGTGGGCCGCTGACGTAGCACATTGCGTGAAAATTCTCCGAGTGCGTCAGTGATGTAAGATGCCTCCGATCAGACTAGCTGGGCTACTAAACCCATACCCCCCCCCCCCCCCCCCTCCCTGTCTTCCCTTCGCGAAGCCTTTGAAACAAATTGGGATGGATCTGCCCTTTCCAAACTTTCTCAAGGACAAGGACGGAGAAGACCTAACGATGCTCGGCCAGGCAAAAAATTAACCCCGTAACTGCTGTGAAAATTTAGTTTGGCTAAAGTTTGACAGCCAATTTAAGGCAACACTTGGTGTTGATCAGGGTTATTCTTAGACGACTTGTCCAAGCATCATTCAGTATTCGTCTTCGTTGGTCTTGCCTTTCTGTTCGAGTGATGTAAAAGAATGCAGCTGTACATCGCTAGTTACATCCACATTCATTCTTCAGGCCCTGCACTGGACTGATGAGTGACAAATGCGACGCAGTGCTTGCACGCCACGAAAACCACAAAAACAGAATTGAGTATCGGAGAAGCAATAGCTGTTTATTGTCTGCTCTCGGACGTGATCAAGCAGCAACATGGTGGAGTAAATGGAACAGAAGGCCTAAAAACAAGATGGAATATACAGCTCCAATAATAACACAAAGTAGTATGCCGCATCAGCAGTGCGGCCAAGCTTGAAGATGAAAAAGACATAACAAAGCGTGTATTATTAACACATCGTTTTTCATGTGCATAATGTTTTACAAAATCATTTGTTCCCATCAATGTGCCCACAGAATCAGGGGATACAAGTGATGGAGAGCTCCCGCATGGAAACGAACACGTGGAAGTCTCCACAACAATTAATGACAGCACTCTGTACAAATACACAATTACATGAAAGCGTATTGTATTTGGTGGAATGATCTGTTTACAAATAGCTGTCAGCTTGCACACATCATACCAAGGCAGTAAGATTCCCATCAACCCAAATATTACGCGACTGAAATATATGCATGCCACCAAACAAACCTTCATTAGCAACCACAATAAAACGTCGGACATCTGAATAGACTCAAGCAAATAGCCTTTGTGCCTGTGTACTGCCTTCGCATGAGCAGCCACACAGCATAATTTGGAATTTCTTTGTTTTGCAAACCAATGAAGCCTAACTTCGTGTGAAGAAACAAAAAAATTTCATTATATACAGCACCGCTGCACACTGCCAATAATGTTCTACTTTTTCATCGAGGATGGACCAAAGAAACGGCTTGACCGATATTGTCTCGAGACAAAACCTCTCAATAAAAGCATTTAAAAGGCATTCACATGCACCAATATAAGCAAGAAGCTGTTCCCATGATGTTCCAATACTTCCAACCATGAATACCAGTGCTTTATCGCAAAGATTCAACCCCTGCATGTCACAGTACTCCAGAAGATCTTCAAACTTATCGAAAGGGACGTTGCAGCACTTTTTCTGAATGTACTTTTTCTGATTTCAGGATGCCACGGGCGCTCGGAAAGGAATTTAAGTGCTTGCTTGCTTACTTTCCGAGTTAAAATTCCAAAAGCGACGCAGTCAGACATCTTGCGAGCAGTGCATGCCGCCACTTGCCTCGACGGAACGTCTCTCCAAGAAGCGCTGCGCAACACCATCTGAGAAGCTTTGCACGATAGAAGCTTTACCGCAACCAGCACAACGACATGCGCCTACGTCTGACGCATTATAAACTACGTTCATGTCGTGTGCCGCTTCCAAATGGCAAGACGAAGACATAACGATACGTTTCCTTGCTTCGTGTGACGATACAACGAAGACACCGCTGAACCGCCATCTTACCTCTCGCAAGCGCATCGCGTTTTGGAAGGTTCCGCCCCGTTAACAAGAGCAAGAAAGGCCGCTAAAAATTAAGGTGAACTATATTACTGCACAATAACTATACCACGTTCTTTTAAAGAAATCTAGAAGCTAAATTTTATCAACATACGAACGGAAAGATGTTATTTTGTTTTTGTTTGTTTTTTACTCAGTAGTTCCAATATTTACAACCCCATTTGAAGATGTCCTTCCATGTGACTGGTGTCGCTGGCAATGGGTTTCTGCCTCTGTTTGGTTCCAAGTAGCGCGACAATGGAATGGGGCTTGGCGCAGCTGGCTGTTACCGCCCCTTGTCTGGAATGTCCAAGAGCCATGTCATGGTCGCGTTACTTGGAACCAAACGGAGGCCGAAACCCATTGCCAGCTACACCAATCGTTTGGAAGAATATCTTCAAATGGGGTTGTAAATATTGGAATTACTGAGTAAAAATCAAAAACAAAATAAGAAGTTTACGTTCTTATGTTGATGAAATTTAGCTTCCAGATTTCTTTAAAAGAACGCGGCATAGTTATTGCGCAGTAATTATAGCACAACTTATTTTTTAGTGGCCTTTCTTGCTTTTGTTGCTTCTTGCCGCTACCAGGCTCGGTCAATGAGTCTACTCGGTTTTCACATCAGATGTTATTCTGTGTGGGACACATTTCTTTCAATTCTGTCTAATGCATCTTGCAGCTTTCTGTACTAGTCGCTGTTCTGCCACCAGGAACATCCCCAGCCTCGAAAAAAGTACCAGCTGCCGCAAGAGCGCATTCGGAAACTTCAGCAGTCCGCCCAACGACGTCGCCAGTGTGGCTTGGCCGAAATAATAAATTATGTAAGCACATATGCATTTTCGTCATTTGCTTCACTGGTAGAACCTGAGCAGCGTTAAATGCTGTGGTTGCCTTTGCAGCAGCTGCAACAAAGAATTTGCCCAGGAACTTCACTTTTATCCCAAAAGGGCTATAGATAATTTAGACAGTTTTTCCTGTGAACTGACTCTATAACTAAGCCAAGAGAAGAAAGAAAAAGAAAAGGGGAGAAAGACGCGCGTCGCAAAAGCAATCACCCACCATCGAAACAGTAGCGGGTGCAATGACGGCCTAGAATAGATAAAAATATGGTGGCAGGCTAGCCCCCGCCGCAAGCGGCAGTGACCTACCGGTCCCGGCCCCGTAGGGCCAGGAGCAACCACCTGTGCCCGACCTTGCGACAATTGTAGCAAGTTTCCACTTTCTCTCTGTATGGGAACACGCAAAATACGGCGTTGCTGTAGTAGACAATTGTCTTGGAACCTTGTTCCCTTTAAAAGTAATCTGTAGAGTTCTTGACCTGCCTAGTCGTCTTGCATCGAAGATTTTGACGTTCTTGTTTCTCCTCATAAAGCTTTCTCGGACCTCATCAGGCGAGGATCCATCGTACGCTCGGCAGATTACTCCTCTAACCGAGTCGTCCGGCGCCGCGACGCACGACGCCACTTGCTTGTTATGCCCTTCAAGAATTAGGACTTTCATTCCTGCATAAGCCGATGCTCTTTGGCGGTTCGGTGTGCTCACGGTGAACGTGTTGTTCATGACGTTTACAAGTGTAGTGTCCACGTCTTGAGCCTCCAAGGACCCCACGTTCGCGTCCTCCCATATGGAACGCTCGAGGGCACGTGGGGCGACGCTGCTCAGGTCCCGATTTCTAGGTCGGCACACGACTTTTTAGCCGTATATTAGTAGTCCCCGAGACGGAACCCACTTTTTAGTAGCAGGCGGTCCTCGCTTCTCTTAAGGCGAAAGCCTTTAATGCCTCATATAGCGCGTTGCACAATTATCGGCAGGCTGTAGAATGCTTCTCCCAGCTAAACCGCGGAATCCTCTCAGTAGAAATTTTGCACAGGAAATGGCATTTTGTCGTTAGTATTTTTAATACCAAATTTGTTTGGAGTATATTTGCCTTATTCAATTAAAAGAAGTCGAATGTTCATACAGTATACGGCGGTGGCGAAACAAAAGAAGCGACTGCCCCAACGCTAACACCAGAGGCGCCATCTTATGCTGTTTCCCGCAACTCTGGTACAGAAAAAACGAGGGGCGATTGAAGATAGGTGCACAAGACGGCGCCACAGGTGTTAGCATTGGGGTAATGGAGGAAGGAAACAATTTAGGAGAGGCCATAAGCACCCCACCAACTGTAATGTGCCCTACACGTTAACTGTACTTGATGCTACTTGATGTTAACTGTACTTGATGCAAAAAAAATAATTTATCCCTGCTTAGTCTCGAAGGCTACACAAATGTTCGCTTATTATTTCAGCAGATGAAACTCTCATAACTAATTATATGGTTCTTTTCATTAAACTCTTTGCCTAATCCCCCAGGAACAATTTTTTTTTAAGATCCCGGGCATAGCCTTGTTTTTTCTTTTGCATGTACGCGTAGATATGCTCTTAAGCGGAAAGAGCTGAAATTTTTCCAGGGAATACCCTCATATATATTCGCTTCTATTAAATTTTCGTAATCCACGCTCGTGTACACAATCGCCGCATACAAACGCAGATGATCTTAAATTACTCGTAACATGATGCAGTTCTTCTTTGCTTTTTTTACGTTATTACCATAAAGGCCGTAAAGGTCATCGCTAACGATGGGTGACCGATTTATTTCTCGCCCGGCCTCAGCCGACGTTTTTTTAGTTCGGAGTATTTGACTTTTGATGCAAAAATTAGGGCTGCATTTGCTGTTACATAAATTTGCATTCTTGGCATATGCAATTAGCCCCAAAACTGCACAGATCGTACTGATTCAAAATTAATAATTTCTGGAATAAAATGCTGTGGCGTCACTGATGTGACGAGAATTTCCCAGCCTCAAGTCTGTTCTGCGCGACCTTCGTTTTGAGGTCTGCATTCCAAAATAAAATTACCATTAATATTCCAGACGGACTCGGACCGAACACATACGCGGGATTGTGTTATTGCTTCACACTCTTGATCAACCAATATTTGATATGCGTATCGAATTTTAGCTTTAGGTTCATTTTTTTAGGGCCAGAATATATTTTAGGGCCAGGATAGCAGAAAGTTGGGCGACATGGTTGACATGCATACTAACACGTTCGCGTGTACACATAAGAACAAGTAAGGAAAACTAACTAAAACTTTCATGTAGACATACTGAAAATTTTGCAAGTAGACACAAGGACAAGTGAGGAAAACGAGCTTGTTTTTCTCACTTGCCCTTGAGTCTACTTGCAAAATTTTCAGTATGCTTGCATGAAGGTTTTAGTTATTTTTGCTTGCAATGCCCATCTGATCTTAAGTTCTACTTTCAGAACGAGCACCATTTGCTATTACGTTGTCCATCCCTCCGGCGAGTGCAATGCAATACCTTGAGTATCATCGGCATCGCTGTCCTTATGAAGCACGGTGAGAAAGAAAACAAGCATTTCGCCAATTGGAAGCTGCGTGAAGCGGGATCAGGTGATGCTTTATATAAACTACTATTGTTTTATTTGTATACTGTTAGTTATACTTCACTTCACCTTATAACAGTTCTGCTTTTTTTATTAATGGCTAGCTCTTAGTACCTTCCGTTTGCGCTTTTTCTCTCAATAAAATGCAGCAGTCCAACGCTTCTTACGGCCGTCAAGCTAGCTATCTCAGTATAACTCTTTTACATGAAACTACGCAATAATAATTCCTCCAAGAACCTGTTCAGGTGTTTTATGATGGGAAATTTCGTTGTTGAACACGAACTTTACCACGCGCCTGAAATGACGTTATCGTGTCGTGCCTTTTGATCCCACTAATTTTCTGCGGTTGCCCGATGTTCGATATTGGTCGATGTCGAGCCGGAAAGTGATCCGCTTTTCGCATCAGCGGAACAGAAGCAGAAAATGTAACCTGCGACATGTTTACACACGTCGCACGCGCATGATTTTCATTGCAGCACAAGAGGTCATTTTTTGCTGGAAAATTCTTTCCTTGAAGCTTACCGAAATACGAGCTTACCATAGCTTAATCGTATTGCTACCATGCAATGCTGGCTAATAACGCAAAAACGCAAAAAAAAAAAAGAGTCCGTTAGTCTTACTATAGACCACTGCAGAAGCTGAAAGAGACATCTTGTTGAGTTACTTCCTCGGACGGCATCTGGAACTCCCCACCATTCAGCCCCTTGTCCTGCTCTGCTACAATACTAGCGCTGCCTTTTGAAAACCACACACTCACCAGCGATCCAAATACAGGTGTCGCTTCCCTCTACATCGCTACTGGGTCTTACATGAGCTTAAGCACCGGTCATAACTTCCGCACCGCATCTCACTCGAACCTCTGGGCCACATGCGCGCTCTTTTATTACTAAATAAAGAAACCGCATTCACAATACGTAATTCCGGTTTACTTATCCTCATCGCATTTTTTCAATGCGTTGCACAAACAGCTGTATGCACGAGAATGCCTCTTAGCAAATGATTGGCAAGAAAACATATGAAACCAATATTGTGTCTCATTTGAAACCATTTGTGCGCCGCGATGCAGCAGTTCCTTAGAAGCGGCCAGGCTGGCCGCTTCCCGGGAAAATTGATGATGGTGATGATGACCTGGAAAATTGCTTGAGTTTTCGAAGGATCTTCTTTCACGTGTATCCCCGCGGGCAAAAGTGGTATTCTCCACGCGCTCCCAGAAATCTGCCCGCCAGAGTTTTCTGACAGAGAAGCAGTTATTTCGGAGATATGCATAACGTACCCTCTTTGATATACTTTCCACCTTATCCAAGCAATTTTGTGTGGCACATTTTTTTTATACTGCAAAAATGCAATCGTCGCGGTTCGCGTGGAGTATAGCACTTTTGTCCACGACTGTACATACCATCGTCATCAGCCCGCAGCGCCACCGGTGGCGCACGTCTCGGTTGTCCATCGGAATAAACGCCAGACACGGCATCCCTTGCCTTGCCATCTCGACCTTGCCGTCTCGACCTGGCCTTCTACCACAATATAAAAAACCCGATACTAACACTCATGCCAATAGGTAGGCATGCCTTAGAAATATTGTGGTGCCAAAGAATTTGGGTCGCGAAAATATTTAGAAGCCAGTGAAATATCTGATGGCAAGTATTACGATAGCCTACAAATACGGCAGGATTGTCAATACAGAACATCGAGTCAATAAGAACACATATAATTATCGGTTTGAAACTACAAGACCAGCATCGTAGGTATGCCGGCTTTTTCAATGGCTAATATATGTCCTACATCTGGTTTTAGCCCGGCAATACATTGCCTCAGCTAGGTAGCGCTTGGGTCGAATGCCAATAAAGGTACGACATTTGTGTCATTTTTTTTTCTATGCTTTGTGTAATTTTTTTTCTATGCTAGTCCAATGCTGTTGTGCTACTTGGGTAGTATCCCTAAGTCTATGGCTTCGCTGCGACAGCTGACATGCGGATTAGTTAAATGATTCAGGCTTGCTGTTCCAGTTTATCGCTGGTCAGGGCCACCTACCACTCTCATGCGTTTGTGCATGTAACTGTTTACTTTTTGTCGGGTTTGACTTCGCATTCCAAAGAGGTGTGGCAGAGCGTGGAGCTTGCTCCGCACCACGGACAGCAACCTGTACCTGTGTCATTATACTGAGCTTCACAGGGCTAAAGGATGGCAACTATAACAACTGTATTCGTTTTTTTAACTACTGCTGCGTTAACATTTCAATAACATTTCCACAACTTACAAACGTATACAGACCTGGACATTAGCGGAGTTTTTCTTTAATTAAGCTCTTTACTCTTGCAGCGCCCGATGATATCAAAAAAAGGAGTCAAACTACTATTCTTTTACCTTTCAATGGCGTCGCCTTTTTGTTGTTTCTTTTTATTATTTGTTGTACACATTTTTTTAACATGTGCAATATCGGCCCAATAAACACTAACAAATAGATGTTAAAGCTTTGGAAACAAATTTTTGGTTTGATTTCTTCAGGTGTCGTGTTCGTACTTAGTAGGAAAAAAGCCAAATTACTGAACGAAAAAAATGATCTTAAAACGCTGCCCTAATATGTTTACTAGGCGTCCCACTTATACAGCCGCAGGTATGGATGAGTGTGAAGATACGGTGAGGCGACAAAAAAGGGCCATTGTGGCCCAAGCGGTAATACAGGCCGGATCAGGAGACTAATGCATTGGTTATGTTTCTTTCTCTGGTAACAAGTTTCTGCATTTGCTTAAGAAGCTTTCAGATTTGGTGATCTTTGGACGAATGTATTCGAAAGATAGCACGGCGGAGTTAACTAAATTAGTTGAGTTCGCAGAACGAAATAACTAAGGGATCATGAATGCCTTCTTCAGGAAAATGAATAACCTGAAGTTGACATTGAAAAGCCCGAACGAGGAAAATAAAAACGCTATAGATTTCATATCCAGATCTAGCTCTGGCATTGCTCAGAATTTGGAGGTCACCGGAGGGCGCGTGTTATAGTAAGCATAGGATGGTGATGAACTTCAGTTAAGACTTGAGACGAGAATGGAAGACGCTATAGTAAAAGCCCATCAACGAGCTAGCAGTGCAGTAAAAGGTAAAATAGAATAATTCAGGATCTCGCCACCCTGCAGATATTCGGCTTTAAGCTAGGAAAGCGACCTTAGTGTACGAGTCATAGTTGAAATAACCAGCGCGAAAACAGAGACGGGCTGAGAAAAAGGAGGAACACGGCATCGCAGAAAACCGTTCATCTATCTATCTATAAATTCATCTAGCCTACTTCGCCGTTTCTTCTCAGTGTCAGAGCGATAACTTTAGAGTTATCATCACTCATTGCGTCGTAACAGTGTGTGGTGGCATAATTAACAAGGTTAACTTTATCATAAACCGAAGAAAGATTTGATTAAGAACGGAAAAACATAAGTCTCGAAACCAACATACAGGGTAGCGTTCAATAGCAGGGCTTTATTATTGATGTTAACCAATTCAAGTGATGTAAGCGACAAAAAGGAGCATAATATTGAGGAAATCAAGCATGTCAAAATCAGCAGTGTTAGTTAAAAGGAATGAGTAACAATGCAGGTCGGAGGCAAAAATTGTATGCAAGCGTTTAAGTGCCAGTGCAGGCAATGACGATCAATAATATGGATAAGATGGTTAACATAGCCTGAGAGTTTTATATTGATTTGTATAGCCGCCGAAGTACAATATTGAGAGTAGCTAAAGTGCAGAGCAACCATACATTGAACAGGTAAAAACAATGAAGAAAGCTTTGAAACAAATTAGCCGGAGTAAAGCAGCTGGCGAGGATCAAACAGGTCTGTTGAAGGTTGGTGGGGAGATCATGCAAGAAAATCTATCCGTCCTGTAGAGCCGAATTCATAGAATAACACTATAGGTTACGGGAACGTCGAGGACATGGAAAATTACAGACCGAGCAGCTTACTGTCAGCATAGGTGTAAGGTATCTACCGAGATAATCGCTAAAACAACAAAACATGCGTAAACTTCAGCAAATCGAAAAACAAGGCAGGTGTTCTTAGTGTTACCCGAAATAGCTCATATATCCAACCGTATAATCAAGTAATGGAGAAATGCGCAGTATGTAGCCAACACCTATCTTTATATGTGTGTTTATACGTGTATAGCGAAAATTCATTTGATTGACCAGTTGAAACAATAGCGGTCATGCAGGCATTTTGTAATAAAAGATTAAGCGAGCCATATAACAACCAATTCTGGAAGACACTTCTAGTGGCGGCATAGAAACCACAGTCATCTTAAAAAAATGAAGCAAAAAAAAAAAAAAGAAGTGAAATTTCACTGAGGAAGAGGGCTTAGACAAAACCTCTCCCGTACCCTTCCCGCTTTTTTGGGGAAACGTATTCAGAGACTTTGATTGAGAACAGATGTGTAAAATGAATAATGAAGAATGCCTCAAAAACCTGGAAACATGCTTATGACATTGTCGAGCTCAGAAACTAAGGGGGCAATCGCAAAGCGTGATCAATGAATAAGAAACACACCATGATCATAGGTCTAAATATTATGAAAAAAATAAATTTCAGTGCCCTCGGAAGGAAGCAGCAGTTTATGATAGATAGCGATGCACTGGAGACGGTTAGATAGATAGGGATGAAGATGGAAGGCCAGGGATGTTAACCAGAAAAGCATCCGGTTTGCTACCCAACACTGGGGAAACTGGATAAGGGAATTAAAGAGGCGAAGAAAAAGGGGCCGTGGCACACAGTCAGAGTTTGTAACACAAGCCGGTGACTGTTAGAAAACTAAAAGGTGCCCTGTATGCCTTAAATGCGGTTTTATATACAATGTACATAACGTACAATGTAGTACATACAATGTGCAATGTATAATGTACAATGAACAGTTTAATCTACAAACTGTTTTTAGTCCCGTTCACGTCTGCACATTGGATTTTGTCCTCCCCAAATGTCTTGTAGCCAAAAGCTTACATCACATTACAGCTCTGCTATACGAACGATGTCGCACAATATACAATGTCCTTTGCATGAGGCAAATCAACTACATGACCTAATATAGAAAACAATTTTATCCCACAAGGCGCCTGAAATATGCCATTTCTCACAAGACTCAGGTGGCAACTTGTATTACTCTCGAGACAGTATTGTGCCTTACATAATGTAATCAGGTCCCGTTAGTTACAAAAGTCGCTTATTCATCGAGAGTGTGATGATGTCACATGTTTTACAGGAGATAGCCAAGCGCTGATTGGTCACCAGGGTCTGTGAAATCATGAAAATCATCACAAATACACACACTAGCTTCTTTCACCTTTTTTGCGAACGTCGTCGGTGTAGGCAGCTGGCGTCCGACAAGAGCCACCTCCTTGAGGTGCCGACATGTTCACCTTCTTAGGAAGCCTGCATGTTTCGCCGAGGCGCCCGGCTTGGCGCCGCGGCGAAACATGTAGGATACACCTCCTTGTCGTGAAGCGCCACCGCGTTGCGGCTTTTACACCATCCGGAGGATAACTGAAGCAGACGACGTCAGATGACGCCAAAGGACGCCTCACCTTAGAGTCACCTAAGAGTCACTGGAAAATTCAGTGCAGCGCTATAGCGGTCAATGGCTTGCTGGTTGTTGCGGTTATGTTGTCGATAGGCTTCCTAGAACCGCAAGATGTGGAAGTTTAATTTTCCTCGAGCAAACCTAAAAAAGGCCATGTTCTACTTCAACCGGACCCTGTCCACGATATTAGTGAAGCTGTTCTTGGCCGTGCACTCAGCAAACAAGAGTGAGCGCACTGGTAAAAAGTGAGGTAAGTTTCGTTTCCTGGACAGCTCTGAAGTAACATTAACGAGCGTGTGTTCCGAGATGCCGGCTTCAATATTTTCATTCCTGTATTGCTGGCTAGCTGAGATCGATGGATGCCAAAAATTCGCCCAGCGACTGCCGAGCTGGAATGGCGGGAAAGTTTAAGCACACTGGGGCCGTTGCGCTCTGCATTCAGGACTAAAAATGTAGCTCATTTATTTATTTATGTATTTTATTTATTTATTTGTTCGTTTGCTTTCTTTTTTTTTACCCTCAGGGCCTCTCAGGCATTTCACAGGGGAATTGGCAAAAAGAAGTACTGAGGAAACAATGTAAAAAGTAGGTCACCTATATATCCAATCTTACATAGATCCTATATATACAATCTTAGCTACAAGCTTAGCTTGCTTTACAAGGCAACCACGAGCGTGAGGCTTCATTATTCGCGGAAAGTCTACCCGATACTATCCAATGTTAAAAGGTTAAATTGTTTTGGTCGCGCTCTCCAAGGCAATCACCCCGTTCGCTCTGAAAACGAGGTCGCTCGGTGCGATTAGCGAGCGATTCTTGATGCTAACTTTACCTTGCACTCACCGAACGGCGAACTCACCAACGCCGATCCCGACTCATACAAATTGGAGCTCGAACTTTTTGCAATGATTCAGAACGGGACAATGCTTTTGCTGTTATTAAGCAGAAGAAAACGAAACCAGGCAGATTTTAAGGAGATGTAACTTTCCAGAAAGGTTTGGGTGATCTTTATTTTACTTTATGCATGTCAATAATTAGGCAGGTTACGCTTTCTAACAACCAAATGATATCTAGTGATCTGGTATAACTGTTACCTTTGTCTGATCAAGCAGGCTTTTAGGTGCTGAGAAATATGCGACCAGAATATGATGGTGCATGCCAACAACTTCAATGGATTATCCAGAGATATTACAAAAACAGACAGGCATTTGGAGTAATGAAAGATAATTCAAGATCGCACTCACATAAGCATGTAATAGTATTTAATTGTTTTACTTTGAAACAAAGAACTTTCCCCCAGTTAATGTGGGGAGGTGTTATCATACTATTACATATATGCCCTGCGTCGTTGGGTGTTGAAGAAGAGGACGATCAACAGTAGTGACGCGAAAGGAAGACGAAGCTGGAGCGGCGGTAGCTGTTACTACGAGAAGGTTGGCGCCTACTCGAACATTCACTTAAGTTATCAGCCGTTGCGTTCTCGAGCTAACCTTCTCGAGTTTGTTTTTTCAAGGCACATAGCTAATCGTTTGCAGTGAAGAGGTTCTCTGCGATCGCGCTAAATGTGCAGTGCAAGAGACAAATTTGACTGGTCCTGCATTGCAGTAGGCTTAGACAAAGGAGCCTGCAGAAAGAAAATTTGAGATTCAGAATGAAGTAGAAGTCGCTCAATTTATTCTTGCAGTATGTTTAGAGAATCCATGGCTAGGGTGCTCCCCAAGCGCCATTTTCAATTTGAAACTGGTTAAAAATGTTTTGTTGTTGCACTAAGAAAAATGTAATTTCAGGGAGCAAAACGATGGAATTGTTTTGCATTAAATAACATGTTCTGGAGCAGAAAAAAAAAAAAAAAACTCGTGTAAAGCTCTTGGTAAAAAAGAAAGGTGAAAGTATGTGTGTGGCAAGAAGAGTTTTAACTGAAGGCGCATGCTCCATCACTGCATACAGATGCAGCTGCTTCTTTGCATATTCAAATTTGGACTCTCATAGTTCCTTTGCCGACCGACAATGAATTCGTTTCTTCAACCAATTCAAAGCTGCGCAGGTGTTACTTTGTACATTGTTGAAGGCAATGTCCTAGTCCAGAAAAAATGTGAGATACCCCAGCAAGAGGCGCTTTCATAGCTCGCAAGTTCAACTAATCCTTTATTGCAAGTGTAAACATTATATTTGATATGCATTATTTTCACTGTTTAAAGCGACTCCAATGCTATCATTGTGGAAACTGCAATACAACACTCTGCACTGTACCTGTCTGTTCATTCAATAAACCTTTTATATCAAGCACAATCCAGCACTTTATTTGCTGCCTATTTATTCTGTATTAATTTAATTACAGCAAGTGTCAGTTAGTTGTATGTATTGGAGAATTTCAATACTGATAAAATTAATTAACCACGGTAAATGTTCCTGGCTTGACATTAGTTATGACAGTAACCAGATGGATGATGCCATTCAGATATCCAGCCGGTTCATCTGGACTTTTTTTTTTATTTGAAGATGTCTTCAGGCGCTGCACCAATCGCTCTATAATGCTTCATAACTATCATCGACTACTGACTCAATAGACTGAGTACTTGATGCAGGTTGCTTGCTCTGCAATAAATCCCGTCCTAATGCTTGGAAAGTATTTGTCGGCTAGTGTAACGTTACCAAGTTCCGAAGCGGCAATAATTTGCCCTCAATACGAATTATTCCATCTATGCTTCTGTCTACAAAGCACTGTGGAATGAATGTTATCAATCTATTTGTGACTATTTCATCAACATATTTGAGTTTACACCGCCCTTTGTATTTAGAAAACCACAGGCTACGCTTCTCTATGCCTCGGCGGAATTTCTGTTTCAATTTCGGCCCAATCAATAATTACTCTACTCGTGGCGTAGTGTTCACGGAAGCTGGCAGACATCGTTTGCTGTAGAGCCAACCATGAGGACGTATGTCCAGGTACGTTACAGTAGCTGCTTTCAAATGAACAAGAACGGATTTGAAAATTCTGGAAGCTGTTGTGCCGAGAAATGAAAAATAATGCAGCTATGCAGTAAAAAAAAAAAAAAAAAAGAAAGAAAGAAAGAGGGCCATGTTTTACCTTGATCATAAATAATAGGAGCTTGTCTTCAAGTGGAAGTTCATTCTCTCTTTATGCTGCGCTTAAAATAACCTAAGAAAAACAGCAAGAAGTTGAAGACAAAGCTGATAATGAATTTAATGCAGATTCCTTATTACAACAAGTTTTGGACCTACCGAATTAAGGCTACTTACGCACTGGACCAACAGCCTTGTAACAAAATGCATATCACTGAACATTAAAAAATGTATGTCTATGAAGCTTTCTGTTTCGAGTACAACGTGTCCAACTTATTTTCTTGGCAGTCACCTGCTTGAAAATGTAACATTTTGTCAGTATGTCAGCGTCCAAATAACTAACACACTGCCCTGGAAATTACATACTGATTATGCAGCGTCCAAAGGAAGCAAAACACTGGGTCCCTTTCGAAGCAACTTCTATTTTGCTCCCTCATCTCTAAATTATCATGCACCAACTATGTATGATCACAGCTTGAGTACGCAACATCTGTATCGCATTCTGAACACGTCATACTAGCACACGTGTTGCATTATGGGTAGAACCATGCACTGTTATTTTCTCTAACTAAAATTGTTCAGCTGGCGTCACCCAAATGTCTAAATGTCTCATGCCATTAGCTACCCGCCCAAAACACATCGGAATTTATTTCTGTCGTAAGATCTTCTACCATAATGCTAAACTTCGCTCCCGATGTATTCACCCAGTACACTTAATTTCTAATCACCATAATCAGCCAAAAAAAAAAAAAAAAGCTTCAGGGCCCTGGTTGAATACAGGGACATACGCACAATCACATTGTTACATTAGGCAGTGCATGCACTGATATGCGCATAAGGAAGGAAGAAGAAGACTCTCGTGAGTTTCGAGA
The DNA here is from genome assembly GCF_055883805.1 of Amblyomma maculatum. Taxonomy (NCBI): domain Eukaryota; kingdom Metazoa; phylum Arthropoda; class Arachnida; order Ixodida; family Ixodidae; genus Amblyomma; species Amblyomma maculatum. The sequence continues at coordinate 36,090,229 of NC_139347.1, read as the reverse complement.
AAATGACGCACGAGCAATATCGTTCATTAAAACTTCCTGCTGGACGAGTTGGTAGTTCATCTTGAAGTAGGGTTTTTTTAGCGCGAACAAAGACAACGACAAGAAAGGCGAGACGTACACACACAAGCGCTATCAACTGAGTTTATTCGTTGAAGGCAGCATCATATATAGGCCGTAACAATATTTTCCAAAGACTTGCAAAGAATGGGCTTCCTTACCTGTATTAACTAGCATCAGTGGTTCCATTTAGTTTAAAAAGGTCCTTACAGCGCTAAATAACTAAGTACGGTGCTTACGTTCATTTCTGACTTAGTATGCTATTTTGGTGCACCGTACTCCATATTATTCTTCATCAAGTCTTATATGTTCTAAGAAAGCTGTTAACCATAACAATTTGACCTCTATTGTTTTGTGTATTGTTAATATTAGTTTCCTGTTCTTTTTATTAGTGTGAATTTCCCTTCACCTGTGTATTTTACTCTGTATTCCCGGGGGAAAATAAATAATTAGTTCCTTGTTACATTGAAGGCGATATGTTGTGGAATGCGAGGCAGCTTGCATTTCCTTTAGATGTCAGTGAGGGAAACATAAGGTGAAGCGCTCAGCTTGATCTTCTGTCGTTATAGATGCGTGCATTGCATAAATAGCTGCACAATTTCATTTTCTGAAATTTCAATCAAACTAATTCATCGCAACTGCAAAACAAAACTCTTACATCAGTTAGTTCTCACTGTAAAGGTCGGTAAGAACAGGTGAACCTAAATGTGGGGGAGGATCCTTAGATTATCTTAGGCTTTATTCTCTTCCGTTTCCACTTGGCTACAAGAATTATGCCGCAATTGATACTCTAAAGCTTGCCTTTACTTAGCAGTCCTAAATACTTACGAGGTTTAAAGGAACACGTATGCGCTGCCTTTCAGCTCAGCTGCTCAGCTCAGCCCGGTTGTTATTCTGTTTTGCTACACTTATGGGAAAATACTTGAATAATATGAGGGTAAGCCCCTTCATTAGCCTTGACATTACCAAAGAGATGATTACTGCATAACCTCCAGTTTTTCGATGGAAGTCAATCCGCCCCATCTTCCCTGCATAAGTAAGAAAAAGATGGGTGGAAAGACGTATCAATTTTCGTGCTTACGTATAAAAGCACGCCGACAGCGCCAATAATAAAATTAACATATTCCAATGTACCCAAACTTCACTTAAAAATAAGTACAGTGAGAGCTTGAGTTACGCGCAAAGGCTGTCGGTGGTGAGTTTAACGCGATCTTAATTCAGATTTTCACCCAAGCCAGGAGATTCCGGCAATTCAAGGTGAACAACACTCTACATAAACGCTTTAAAAAGCAAAGTACAGGGTGAAAGTGAAAAGGCGAAATTCGCAGTGCGAGCGTTACTCTGATTGCTCCGTAGTTTGTATTCATAATAGGAACGAAGGGCAACTCTTGCGAGACCGGCTGGGATTAATCGCGCCAGCGCGTCTGTATTTACAGTCTATGTTCACGACAGGACGACAGCAGTCTGATTTAATTTTTTCGTGCAGTTATTCAAAAATACCACTTAGTGCTCATTTCAAGTGCAGTGATACTGATATTCATCAAGGACGAAGTCTTACTTCTACCGACGAAGGAACTGTATCGACCGCTCTCGCCGTTCTGTCTCCCACGATTGCATTTGGAAGGATGTACTTTCTGTTACAACCAAAAACACGACCGCTTTTATTATTAGGACGCGGTTCGTGGAAGCTGAAGCAAGAAAAAAAAAGGCCTCTTAGATGTCACTTAAGATTAGAACGGAAAATCCTACCCTTCCTCTGATATTATTTGCCTCTTATCGTCATGATGTGTCATGCCTAGTCACTGTAGTCATTACCACTCATAGCTATGTATTGTTACTCATTTGTACTCAGTTGCGGTCATTACAAGCCGTCGTTTGATATATTGGTCGTTCCGTAGTCATGCTGAGTCACGCCTAATTATTGTAATCATTAACACTCTAGCTAAGCATGTTTACTAATTTCCTGTCAGTCAAGGTCATTACAAGTCGACGTTTTACATATAGGTCGTTTTTAGTCATTTTAGTCCATTTTATTAATCATTATCATTGTTTTTAAACTATGTCGATATCTATCGTATAACTTGCATTCATTACAAGTCACCACCAATCGTTTTCATTGCTAATTTCCATCCTCACACATACGTTATTAGCAAATGACATCAGCGCACACATCCCATGTACACATCCGACGCAGATCCGACGCACAGATCCCACGCACAACTCTCGCGCACGGGGTTTCGTTCTATGAGCCTAGAAAGGCTTCCGACTTAATAAACCAAAGCTGCCGGACGAAGGCGGCAACGGAGATGCTTGAACAGCCGGGTGACCTGGCACTGCCGTCCACCGAGGGACGTTTGCGCCGCCGCAAGGTTGCAACTACTGGGTTGCATCTGCAGGGGGCACATATACACAACAGTCAATTTAATATATAAGCATGTCGATTGCCGGCAATGTCTCCTATAGCTATTTCATTGGCCTTTTTGAGGTGTTACTTATGCCAGGGGCACTGCTTTCACAGAGAGAAGTAGTGATGTTGATTGTCTCACTATCACTACAAAAGCACAATATTTATAGAGTTAGAGAATATGCTTCCCTAACCAAGTTCCCAGGACGTTTGTCATTGCCCCTACGTATGAAGCTAGTCATAAAAATGTCATAATATCTATGTGCCTGATCAATGCCACTGCATGTATTCTCGTCAATGTCTGGCGCAGGAAATATTCTGCTTTTGCTACGGCCAAGGAAAACATTCGTTAAAAGCCCCGGTGCCTTTGAGCCGCTAGACACGGGAAAGAAACATGTTTACACGCAGATTAGGCACTGAATACGTGCTTTTGCTACTGCCACCAAAAGTATTAACTTCATTTCATTTCATATTTATTTGCTGAGAATCCCCTTCACAGGGACACTACATAAGCAGCACGTACAAACATTTTGGATATGACAGTAAATAGTCATGTGTTATGATGAGAATAATAGCTGTAGGCGTCGCACGAAGGTTGTTGATACAATGTCATCTAGAAGGTCATGTATTCCAGTCCACAGCAGTGTCAGAGAAAAAAACGAAAGTGCGAAGGTTACCGTTGATGCAAGTAGATGCTAATCTGGATTTGATGGAGAGTGCGGTGAGGTACGCATGCTGGTGGGACCACGTAGGGCACAGTGCGTAGGTGGCTGTGAAAAAGAACTTGAGAATTAATTAGACTGGCTATGCATGCGGCGCAGGTCGATCGGCCGTAAACCTGAAATTGATTTCAGATATGATACACTGGGGCTGTAATGCTATGGCGAATGAATAAATCAAGCGACGAGGTTCTGCAAAAGGTCTGTAGTGTGTTGATCAGATAAACTTGGTGCGAGTGTAATATAGACGACGCATATTCCAATCTTGATTTCACGAGTGATTCGTATGACGTGCACGGGTGTGTCGCGAATGTACCTTAAAAACAAAGAGGTGTGTTAGCTTAAGAAATATTGCTTATTTGCGTCTTCCAGGACACAACAGCGCCATAAATGTACGCCTAAATATTTTTATGATTGCTCTAGCAGCACCGGAACGGAGCCATTATCATAAGGGATACGAGCAGGTTACGGCGGCGATGAAAAGAGAGTACAGTAGTTCCATTTGTGTGAGTCAAGCTCCATTAGCCAAATTTTACACAAATCTTGAATCTTGTTAAGGTCGTTTTGGGGGGATAATTTATCAGAGGTGTTATTACATTTTGTGATAAAGAACACAATCGCCAGCAAACATGCGTATTTTAAAGACATATGTGGGGAGTAAACCATTTATGTACAATTGAAAAAGAAGCTTGCCTAGTGGGTTACCTTAAGGGACGCCAGATGTTTCAAGAAGAGGTAAGAGGGGCGTTCATTTACGAAGAGGGACTGATACCGATTAGAAAATTATAAATCCATCTAACGGCATAGCATCGTAATTAAGGCAAAATAACTTGTATAATATGCGTTTGTGAGGAACGTTTTCGGAAGCTTTTTTTTTTTTTTTTTATCAAGAAATACAGCATCAGTTCGCAGATTAAGATCTAGGTTGCCATGCAAGTCATAAATAAAAAGCGCTAAATGAGTATCGCGAGAGAAGCCGTTCCGCAACCCGTGCTGCGAAGGATTATAAAAATTATGTTTATGGCGTATTCCGTGGCTTTGCAAGCATAATTGTTAAAAACATCAGGTGATAATTTGACAGAGAATCGGTGTTGCAGGGAACTTGGCCTGTAGAGAGGTGCGGCTGTAATAGCAACCATAAATATGTGGCACTGATGGGTTTAGTATTGTTTAAAATTTATTGCCACAACACATTGGGATGCATACAGATTCGGCCTGTCAAACCCAAGAGGAGGCTTGCAGGACTAATAATAATAATAATAATAATAATAATAACAAAATAATAATAATAATAATAATAATAATAATAATAATAATAATAATAATAATAATAATAATAATAATAATAATAATAATAATAATAATAATAATAATAATAATAATAATAATAATAATAATAATAATAATAATAATAAACAAGAAGAATAAGACCATGAGAAAGCTACCATAAGAAGTCTGCTTCGAACTTACCCATATATGCGACCTGACGTAGGTCGCATATATGGAATAAGGACAAATTGACGAGAGGTATTTGGGAAGCATGGGTGATATCTTTGGCTGATGATGAATGTGTCAGGACTGCTTCTGTTCTCTTTCGAAGAAAGAGAAATACTTTTTAGATCACTGGGAGGACAGTGAAAGATGAAGTGGTGTGTGCTTAGAAGTTGAGAAGGAAGAAGGTGTCGGTGTACAAATAGCTAGTTGTCAGTGCAGCATCGTCCTTGTTTATGTCTGTGGGTGTGTTTGTGTGGCGGTTCTATGTGTTGTCATCTATTCTGCTGCATGGTTTAGCATGCGGACTTACGTGATATCATTCTTTTTTTCCTTTTCAACCCTATCCCAGTCAGAACTCAAGGCAAGCTAAAATAGTTGGGAAATATTTCCTCACCAATTATATTGCACATAATCCGGTGAACTTCAGGATGAAACGGCTCATTATTTTGAGACACGCAAGGAAAAAAATTGATGGACAACTAGGCTGTGCCTTTAGGAGAATAATGCGACCACATTAATGGGCAGTGGCTTCGCTTGCTCATACTAATATCCGCGTACATGCAATTCGGTACTCGCTTAATCGGTGACCACTTATTTGTCCCTCTATTATCGCGCACGTATTCATTCGCACAGACTCATAAGCTAGCACATTATGTGGAATATCACACATCGTAGACATATATATATAGCCCCGCATTGACGAAGTCGAACCTGCCTGCGTGCCTTACGGACAACGTGTACGTCTGACTCCGTATCCAAGGGTCCTGAAGAATTTTATTCTCTTCGCTTTTCGCCCTCAAAGGAGAAGGTGGAATATTTTAAAGCTCATCTGAACGTCGCTACGTCTTGTGGCCTTGCTACGTCACGTAACCCTTCGACCAATCCGAGCATGGCTATGTTATTTGCAGCTACCACCGGCTAGAGGCAAGGCAGTGACTTTTCGCTCACGCCGTCGATGCCCACGACGGCGACGTCGAATGTTCTCGACAACAAGGCCGTTAATGTTATCACGCAATAAAATCTGTCTACGTATGTAATTACAGAAACAAATGTCTTTCAAATTCCTTCAAATTAGATTCATGGGCGAGGTTAAAATACATTATCGACATTATGCCAAAGCACCTCTGCTGGAAAAATTTTTCGTAGTTATATCCTCAAACATTTCATTGCTACTTCCGCCAGCCATGATTAACGGCATACAGTGTCATTTAGTTAGAAATTCTCACCCGGAAAAGACGTGCAATGAGAAACACTCTCAAACGGGGGACGATAAACAACTGTTTTACGTACACCGGGGTAGTCAACAGACGTCACTCAGAAATCACTTAAATAGAGACCATTCGAAAACACCGTGGTAAGATACCTACTCCAGAGAAACGATAGGGCATCAGATCTATACTTTCGCTCCAAATAAAAGAAATAATCATATAATTTCAATATGCGGCGTCTCCGATTCTTGGAGAGCCGCTAGGTATGCGTGAAAACCCTATCACAGAATTAAATAGAAAACTCATCCACGTATATGACGTTCTGTCATACCTGATGTCATGACTTCCGGTATAGCAGTAAAAACTAGCAAGCCTATATCAAGATAATATCGAATCCCTACAAAACCGTGCTGCTTGTTTCATTTTTTTTTTTCAGACTAATCACGTTTTGCTAGTGTCACCGCGTTAAAAGCTCGTGCTGGACTTGAAAACCTTTCGCATCGTCGCAAGCTAGCTCGCTTAACTCTTTTCCATAAAAGTTATCATCATCCGCTGCTTCCCGACGGTTTTGTTCACTTACCCTGGACAGATTTTCTACGCCGTGACCATCCTTTCAAGGTCAAACGCATCACCCCCTCCCCCCCATGCCACACTTCAACTTCAACCCAATACTATTCGGTGCAGTTTAAATGACCTTCCTAAGCGTTCGCTCTAATCTTTGCTATAAAAACAGATCATCACGGTGGAGAATAAAACCGTGATCATACATCAACATCATCATCATCATCATCATCATCATCATCATCATCATCATCATCATCAGCCTGACTATACCCACTGCAGGGCGAAGGCCTCTCCCATATTTCTCCACTTAGCCCGGTTCTGTGCTAGCGGCATCCACTTGACCCCTGCGAACTTAACCTCATCCGCCCACCTAACTGTCTGCCGCCCCCTGCTACGCTTTCCTTACCTTGGAATCCGGTTTGTTACCTTAAGCGACCATCGGTTATCCTTCTTCTTCTTCTTCTTCCTTGATATTTGGCACATACCCACGAAGGGGGATTGGCCAGGGTTCAGTGTGGACTGCCAAATGCCCTACACAAACTGAATTAGTGTATTAAAGTAATTGACAACTAAACAAAAACAAAAGGTTTAAGATCACAAAAGTTATTGAATGAAAAAATATGAAAAAATGAAAAACTACAAATTTTTGCATCGGTTATCCTCCTTTCGCACTACATGTCCTGCCCATGCCCATTTCTTCTTCTCAATTTCCACTAGAATGTCGGTAACCTGAGTTATTTCTCTGACCCACTCTGCACGCTTCCTATATCTTAATGTTACCCCTGCCATTTTTCGTTCCATAGCCCTCTGGGTTGTCCTCAACTTATCATTAGTATCTGGCGAATTGACAGGAAGCGTTGATGTGTGCAATTAAAAAAAAATAATAATAAAGCGCCTTTTTTAGTAGATTCAATGCGCATGCGCTTAATGCGCTTGAAAACGCTAGTGTCAAGAAACCTCTAATAAGGCTGCCCATATAACGGCATATGGGAACAAAGGCTTAGTAAAGACCTCGGTCATCTACCCTCTGGAGCAGCTGTGCAGGTAATCGAAAGAAAAGCACGCACTGAGGAGACTGAGTTTCTCCGCAACTATTTTAACGAGGATTAATGAAGAGGTAAAAATGGAGAGGGCGAGTCGGTCAGACGATGATTCGAAGGGGTGCTCAGCCTCACAATAAAAGACAGCACTCGCCTTGTGCCTCTTTTCTTGTCCCTGTTCCTCGCGGTTGACCGGCCACCCAGTAAACACAAGAGAGCTTGGATGCCGCTGATAGCTTCCTGTTCTGGAGCTGCAGCTTAAAAGGACGCATGACGCCTTAGTGCACAGAATTCGACAAAAAAGATTCGAAATAGCTGCCTGTGGCTAGCCTTCTTGTCTATCGCCTGTTTCGCGCTATTATATTTGTTAGATTCTTCGCATAGATTACTACGCACATACAGCGTCTATGCTTGCATTTCGACGGATGTTGCCAGCTGACGGTGAATTAGCTTTCCTGGAGAGAGCACGTTATTACCTCACGAATCGCAAGTTGCACTAATCGTCAAGCGGTAATTTTGTATCTTTTAAAAGCTTCGGTTACGGTAAAAAGATGTGTTTGCTATTATGCAGCGCTAACCTGTAATTATAGTCTGATTTATTATTTCCATTTCTTGTCTTGGGCAGTCTTGCATATTATATGCTATCTGCTGATTTATGCTAAGGAGTGTTACACACAGCGCAACAAGCGTAGGACAAGCGAATTGCGCTGTGTTTAAGAAATGTTTCACCAACATAAGGAGTGTATCTGAGATAACAGAGGCACACATTAACGGATCGGTGTTCAAGTGCAGGTACGCGAACTATAGGATTAGCGAGGGGAGGCGCAGACGTGAGCAGTTAGATGCTTAGCAGAGCGCATACCGGCACTATATACTACCGCGCGCCTCAGTGTGGCGGCGTAGATCGCTTTGAAGGTTCCGTATGTCACCGCATTCCCCTCAGCTGCCGTCGAACATGTGAACATGCTTTTAAAGCTTTCGCGTCAGACCCTATATAAAGGCGGAACTCAAGTGAACCTTAAATTTTAACTCATTATTTTGCACTAAAATATAGGAAAGTCAGATACCACCAGTTTGAGCAAAAGACAAGAGAACGTTGCGGCTGAGCGCTAATGATGCATTAATGCCCTGAGGCGGCATACATGCCGATACTGGGTAAAAGTGTAGCAAGAGCAAGCAAAGCGCCCTGCCTCGATGGCTTAAGGGTTGGAGCTGGAATACTGAAAGAGTGGATCATGGATTCGATCCCTGCTGAGCAGTCACGTTTCATTTGAAACGGAGCGCAAGGACGCCGTGTGCGATGCGATATGAGAGTGCACGTTAAAGTGCGCTAGGTGAAAATTAACTGCAGAACCACACCGCGGCGTTCTTCATAGACTGAGTCGCTTTTGAACGTTAAACATTACTAATTAGTCCTAAATAAGCAGCATTTTGTCATTAAGTCCCTTTCCATTTCCCTACTTCCTTAACTCCTTCGTCAGAGTACCTAGTATGTGCTACACAGTGTAACACTACTATAGTCGCAATGTAACTAATTAAAAAAAATGCCGTTTTGCCCCACCGAAGTTACACTTGACGTCATTGGCCTCGACAGATTCTGATGACGTCGTAGATAATCTCCTTAGACCTGCTAGAGCGACAACACAGCATATGGCTGACGACAGGGGATTCGTTGTGTCTTAATGAATTATTGGGCGGTGTCATTGGCTGAAGGCCTTCTGCGAGAGGAATCTGCCGCTTTTTTTCGACTTGCATCCGAGGATATACCCCACCTAAAAAGCATCCAGGAGGAATTTCGGAAACGTATTTTTCACACTTATTCCGAAGTTATACAGCGAAATTAGAAATAAATGTAAAATGATCAAAAATTATTTGAATATCTGCTCTATGTTAAGTTCTATACATCGGCTACTTTCCGCGTGTGCTGTCTCAAATTTATTGCGGCGGCAAACCAATCTTTCTGATGGCGTATTTGCCAGTAGAAATCGGGTATAATTTTTATTTTCAAGGTTTATGATATTGTTACGGGGGATGAGAAAGCGGGCACTGGCGTGGGCAGGTGCGCTCGCGATAAGTTAGTTATATTTCATTAAATGTCATCTACCATCGCCATCGATCATGTTCTGCTTCCTTTCTTCATCGGCTTGCCGCCTCGTAACAATATGATTGAGATACAGGGACACAGTGTAACTGTACTTTTCTTGGAAACGTAGCGCCCCTAATTCAGGCTTATGCATTTGGCAAAAAACAAAACTGAACAAATGGTACTACATAGTAGCGATAGTAGCAAGGAAATAGTAGTTTGTAGGAGGCAGATCGGGGGAATGGCCAAGCTCTAATTTTCTGGCCTGTTGCACTTTTCTAGAAGAGTTGACAGGGGAAGTATAATGTGTTGGTAGGTGACGCCGAAAACTGAAGAAGAGCGAATATATTGTTACGTGGAGGCAAACTGCTGAACACAGGAGAAAGAGAACTGAGAGATGATGTTGAATGATAGTGAGATGACGTTTAATGACTTGATGGTGGGCCTAGCACGAGCGCTCCTGCCCGCGTCACTGCCCGCTTCTTCCTCCTTCCTCATCCGTAACATTACTCGGGGCCATCGAGCGATCGTCTTGATCGTGGATGAGGAAGTTTCTCGATGTTGATGACTCCATGACATGAAGATGGGCATAACTGGATGGCTAAAGAAGAAGAGAAGGGAGAAAACTGCTTGCCGCTGCGATAATCCTCTGATGAAGCCTGGTCCAATATGCTTTCGGACCCCTGGTCGCCAAGATCCGATGGCTGGCTCAGACACGCACCGCATGGCATGGACAGGGATCATGTGTTCATGTAAGGTGGCGTTTGGGCCTTTGGGGTCTCAGGTCGGCAAATCGGGTCAGTAAAGTCACGTTGTAATCTGCTCTATCACTGTGTCTTGTGGTCGTGCGTCTCGGGTCAGTCTCCTTCGTCGTGTCTTGTAATCGGGGCTGTGGGCGGGGCGGAGGAACGGCAAGTTCCTGTTGGTTCCGGCAGGCTGTGGACCAGCCATACGATGCCTCTTAACCTTCAGCCGACGGCGCAAGAAATCGCAGGGCGCCGAAGCTCCGGACCATGATGAGGATGAAGTACCCGGCACCTCCACCAAATGTTACGGGCCGGCAAGCCGCTGAACACAGGAGAAAGAGAACTGAGAGATGATGTTCAATGACAGTGAGATAACGTTTAATGAATTGTTGGCGGACCTAGCGCGAGCGCTCCTGCCCGCTCCACTGCCCCCTTCTTCCTCCTTCCTCGTCCGTAACAATATGAAAATGCGTCACCTATGCATCTGCTCAAAGCCCCTATTTCGACAACCGTTCAGCATATGGGGAGAAAAACAACAAGGAAAACGCCTGAGGAACTGTGTGGGACTCTTACTAAGCCTCTAGCTATGTGTCTAAGTAGTATTAACACGAGCGTTCAACACATCTTGTAACGAGGCTAACCGCACGTCACATGATTAATACACCGCGCTTCATCGGCGGATAGTTAAAGGACATTTTGCAACTGCTAGCACGAACGACGTAATCTATCCACTAAACAAGGCGGCGGATGTGCGGCGTTTTTTGTTTTGTTTGCTTTTTTTTTTCTCGCGTCTGGTAATTTCGTAGTCCGTGTTGTGCGAGGGTGCCCCGTGGCGGTGTCCCCGGTATTTCCTCTTTGCGATAAACACATCATCGTGCTCCCTTAAAAAGCACTTACTTCTGCGATTATCATTATTATTTTTTCATAAGAACTGAGTATTGAGTCTGGCATGCAGTTGCCTAGACAAGCATTAGGGAAGGTAATAACGCTGTCTTGGTGAGCTGTTTCTGTGTATCGTTATTCTTGTCATTTATCTACGATGCTTAAATCGGTTTGTTTGTTTGTTTCTTTCTTATGATGTAAGTCTGTTTCATGCTGTGTGCTCAATTCCATGTTTAATCTCTCTTTTCTTGACATGGTATATATGCTTCTTTTCGGAAAGTTGTGGCATATCTGAAGGTCTCTCTAAAGCACTGCATACGTTTGCTGTGCTACCAGCTAGAACGCCTTAAAACGATAGAACTTTATTGTCTTTTTATACTGTTAAAGTAATAAATTTTAATTATCTGATTTATCCTGATCCTATGAAAGGATTCTTGACGTGTGCTAGCTATCAGAAGGTTTTGACAGTCCAGATAAATCACGGTGTTTGAAGTTTTTAGGTGCAATTTGTGCACACGTTGGCAAATCTACAGACGAAGAACAAATGGCCAGCACCGAAATAAATTTTTCAGGTAAAACATACCAGACATTTCACTAGTAATATAGAAGGACAAATTGCCATTATCTAAGTGAATTTTTTTTTATCACACTGTAAAGCACCTAGTATGACGTCAGATGAACTCTTCAGTAACGAAGTGCGTGTTTGTTTGCCTCTTTAATTTAACACGGCACACGAAACGAAAGCGAGTACAAAATGCTAACGCACTGACGGACTTGCATAATTAATTGAGTAAAGTCGCGGGGTCAGATTTGGCATATAGCTACAAAAAGATTAAGACCACAGAACTTCGCAGATCCAGTTGGAAGCTGGCGATTTTTGTGCCTTAGAGTGTATATGAGAATAATTTGTTCACAAAAGTAATATATACGTTATTAAAATAATATTTGCGCCATCCACTATTTTTTAGAAGCATAATTAAACGTATAAACACTGTTGTTTTAAGTCAGACCGCTAAAGGCAATCATCTTAGGAAAATTTAGGAGTCTGTGTGGGCAGGACAGAGTAAAGAAAGAAAGTAAAAGAAAGAGGAACAGAAATTATAATTTATATATCCGGCGGGCGTCTCTTATGTGATTCAGAATAAAGTTTACCCTCTTTATAGTGAGGTCAAAATGTCCCTAAGCTTTCTTCTTTACAATGGTTGTTTGGTTACAGCCGCGCCCGACTTTAACCTCGCCGTACGCCAGAATTTATCTGCCACCTTCTGCACCGAAGACAACGTAGATAGCATTTAGTCAGCGGTGAGGGAAACTTGAACATACCATGCAGCTGAATATGCTAACATCACCGAGATACGTCAGCTTTGCGAATTCGAGACCGCCGTTATCTGATTTCACATTGCACCTTTAAGGACTTCCCTTATGGAAGAGCAACCATGAACGTCATGAAACAGATTGGCAAAGCTTGAAACGTCAGTATAAAGGGGAGATAGTTTTAAGACAATAAAAATTATATAAGAGGAGTCGGGAGTGCTGCAAGCAATGCATATCGAAATATTTTGCCTTTTTACACAGCCACTGAGACGAAAACTCGACAAAAGTTGACGAGCCATGCTACACAAGAAGACTTGGCGATTCGGAGAAACACCCAGCGGATACTGCGTCGTTTGGGACTATGTCCAGCTTCAGAAAACGCATTATCAAGGTATTTTAGGAATAGGCTGCCTTCAAAATTACGTATCGTACTTCGTCACACCCTTCATCAAAGCATTCGACAAATTTTGAAGTCAGGTCACCAGCGTTCGTGCTGTGTGAGGCGAAAGACGGTTTCGGTAATTTTGCTTATATGTGCATGTTTTCATGGGTTGCGTTCCTAACACACACCTCCCGCGCATGTCGGTGCTTTAAATATATTTCCCCTTTGAAATCACGCTTCATATTTTTACAGTCTGTTCTGAGATGTCCATAGCTGTTCTTCCCCAAGAGACATTATGATACATTGTGATATCGAAAAATGGTTTTAAGAGCTTTCGTGCCCATGCTATGGGCGCTGAGCTCCCTGCAGTCAGCTGCAGCGTTCTCGAGCACGCCATTTGTTCGTAGGCCCGGTATTGGTCTACAAATGAAAACCCTTTATATGGTTTTGTTTTCCATCACTCGGCCGTGTGGAGTTAACGACACGCCAAACCATCGAGCACAATCAACGAACTTTTAAACGCTTTTAATCAGGCTCTGGTTATCGTCGTGCGACTACGCTACGAAAATGGAAATTAAATTGCACACGTCTCCTGACAAGGAGACGCCCGCAGAGCGCCCTGCGCAGCGAGGAGTTTGGAGAAAGAGACCTTGGCAACTCAGTCGAGACGGAGACTCGCAGCATAACGCAGCTGGCCGCACGCCCGATTTTCCGCGAACATGCCACCACCGGAGTGAACCCACTCAATGCAGCCGACGAATCGCCCAGAGAAGCTCTCCATGCAGGCCCCGCTTGAGACGAGATGAGTTCGCCGCGTATTTTGAGCAGTGCTTGTCAAGCGTTTGTTATGCGGAGTTGTTTTAGTTTCCTGGTCGAATGTATACGGAATTGTTCGACGCCCTTATGAACGGAGTTGAGGCATCGTCGAGCGCTGTTATCGTCATGCTTAGCGCGTACTAGCCTTTTGATATCCTTTTGGCACCAGAAAGAAAAAAGAAAAGACGAAATATCCAATGCATCAGCTTCTTTCAGAGGTTCAAAGGAAATTTCTATTTCCCCATTGCATATATTACTTTGTTATAACGCGCATCATTACGCACGTGGTTTCACTACTTAAAGATGTCACAACAATTTGCTGAAAGGTGTCCCCTTCGCCCGCCGTTTACTTGCTACACTTTCTCGATCTTTCCGTCGAATCCAAGGCTCAAAACACCTGGCAGAATCTTGAAATAGGCGCATAACAGCGTCCTCCAAATGATGTCCTACTGAAATATCCTCACAACCGACACTTTCAAGTGTCACTTAGACCAATACTTTGTGCCGCATTTAGTAGCGCAACCCCAGATAGCCCTAACCTCACAAAATATCCAATGGTCACGCTACAACTAATATGCATTCTTCCTCCATCTACAAAAATGACCTCAGACTAAAATTGTTGCTGTTTGCAAGCATCAGCCACGCGCCTATAGTTCGTCACCGGACTTCCTTCCAAGAGCCTTGGAGAACACCCAGAGGTCGACGGACGTTCTGTAGCTCGTGCAGTCGTAGGTGTTCTCCACTTCATGAGTGTAAACGAGGTTCACTTGTTGGCTTTCTGTAATATAACTGGCGTTAGTCCAAGCAATTTCCCAGAGGAAAGTAAATAGTAACCTGGTATATGCGCAAATATAGCGCTGAGGTACATTAGGCGGCTTTGCCGCTTCTTGATTAGTGTCTTTAGTTACCGGCTGAGGTGAGCGCATGTCCATGTCTTGCATCGCTGAAGGAAGTAAACGAAGGATCCTCATGTGCAGTGACTGAAGTATTCTGGGTAGTGTCAAACTGTTCAGAAAGTTCATCATCATCATGATTACTATTTATGTTTTCTTAAGCACCCCTAGGCTGGGTATTATAGAGGGGGGGGGGGGGGGTTGAGGGCAAAACAAAAGGACAAAGAATACAAACATTTAGACCATAACAGTCAAGAAGACAAACAAAAAAAAATGTTTAAAAGGATATCACAAGGAAAGGCGGTGGACAATAAGGGATATACTGAGCCACCGTGCAAGTTTAGGGAGAAAAACGGGAACGCTGTATTGAAGGAAGAGTTCAACAACTTGAAAAAATGTAATAAGTGCAAAGGTGGGAGTTAAAACGTTACGGACAATACACTGTATGCTGCGCTAAGGACGAAGATAACATAAAAGCGGGTTTTTGAATTTGTTCCGATCACGCTCAGCTCCAGTCGCCTCAGGTCGCTCATTGGTCTGTTCAATGCCGGACGGCAAGGATGATTTAAGAAAGACATTAGTAGAACCATGTAATGCACGCTGTATGCTTAGGCTGTTAAAAAGTCTGCGCAATAGACATGTGGTAGTTGGTAAAAGAGTGCCGTGCAAGTGAGAGAAATTGTAGTATTCTTGGGGAAAAGGCAGAGTTGTGCACTTTTAAGGCGGAAATACAGTGCAGTACGTCAAGCTATAACTTTACCCCCGTACCACTGATCTTCCTGTCATAACATGATGTACTAAATCGGGATGTGCGATTTTGCAGCGTTTCTGATGCGTAAATTAGGTATAGCAGATGCGGATTCCAAATGTGTGATGCATATTCTTGTTTAGAGCGTGTGAACGTTTCATAAGCGAATTTGCGAATGGAAGGAGGAGACACGGCTAGCAACCTTCTCAGTTGGTCGAAAGATGTCTTTCAGCTAATACGTTTAAGATGTGCTCGGACTATGATAAACTGTTATTCCAAGTGTCGGTATGATACTACTTGTGTTAGGGCGATTCACCTTCTCTGCATTGTTCTCGAACGCATTAGTCGCATAGGCTCTCCCTTTTCCTCTACGCAAATCTGGGCCTGACCTGACCAGATTATTAAAACTAAAAGCCATTTTTAATCCTTGCGAGCACTTTAAAAAGTTTCACAGTGACTCGACGTTCTCATCCTCGTAAGAGGTGTGCTAATTAGAACTTATGTACGCTTATTTCGAAAAATTCAAACAGTATTAGAGTAGCCCGTTTAAAAAACCCGTTGGTTGCAATTTACAGTTCTCTCTTTGTTTTTAAACAGAAATTTTGAGTACATTTATTTTCGCACATTTCGGGCCCTAAATAAACGCAAAAAGAATACAAAATTTACAATGTGCAAAAAATTGTTCTGGCAAGAAAATTATAAAAATGAATCTTGTAATATTAAACTAAATTTCGCTTCATTCTGGGTGGTTGTCATGTTGGCAGGAATGTGGTTTCCGTCGGTGTTTGTTCTTGGAAGCTTAGGTTGAGCAAGATGAGACTGCGTCTCTTAAGCTTTGTTTGAGGCAAGAATT
>NC_139347.1:36011526-36069026 GCF_055883805.1 Amblyomma maculatum | reverse complement strand
CGTGGGGAATTACAGTCCATTTTGCTTTTATTATGTTCCCACAGTAAAGCTTGGGGAAAAAGAAAGAAAGCGAAGTTCGCCTTCTTAAAGCAGGAATGAAAGCAGGTTAGCAGAAAATGCTTGTCAACAATCAGTACTGTGTACTTTTACTATTTCTATCAATTTACTGCGCTCTTCGGCCATATTATGTCCTTGCGACACCATCCTGCCATGAACCTCACACAAGTGGCGTGCTTTACAAAGCAAACAAAAAACAGGCACTGGGACACGGGCACCTGTGACGACTTCAAGAGGGAACGTGTTTGGGTCTGTTGGTTCATCGTCACACAGAAAGCATAGCGCCTTAACTGAAAAGGACGAGGCGAGAACAGGACATTATATTGTTGCTGCGTTGCACTTTCTGTGCGACCTGTGGTGAGACAGATATGTTTCAGTACAGTGGTGTCACTAGAAGAGCAAATTTCTCTCAGGGAACTCTAGATAGTAAAAACTGGACGCTTTATATTTTTTCCCGCCCCGATTTTAAAACTTCACCACCACACATGGACTGCCGCTTGCTTACTTAAAGCTGAGTTGATATGAGGTTTTGATGCAATTGAATTAATTCACTACAATAAACACGTACAGCGTCAGCCTGCGTGAAACATGCAGATATAGTCCCGCGCGTTTCAGTGGATCATTCGTGGCTTTCGTTTTTTTTTTTTTTTAAACTAAAAAGAAAGTGTGTGTGTGTGTGGGGGGGGGGGGGGGCACATTTTCCAAACCTAGCGGTCGAATGGGAAAAGCTCACAGTGTGAAAGATACGAATGATGAACCTAAAAAAAACAAAGAAAATTCCTCAATGGTGACCGCAAAACGCGTCTTTCTGAGCTATCGAGGAGAAAAATTAAGACGAAAAACATATTACTGAAGTGCCAAACTCGCCATCGCATGCCAGAACTCAAGCGGTCAGTTTCAGAGAGGGACTGGTACCGCCGGAACTGCTCTCAGAGCGAGGTTCGCCGACCAGTCCTGTCCTCCTCACAGCTAAAGGCGGCAAAGCGTTGCTCCTCTCGATCGCTGCTCGTGACCCAGATGCACTGACCCAGGAATGCCGACACAAGCAGCCCCGTGCGTGCGGCTGTACTCGTGGTCGGCTGTGTTTGCTCGCGTTTTTGTTTGCGTCTAGACGCTTGAACGCTTTAGTTTTTGTTACGCAATGCGCGGCTTTTTTTTCTCTCTCTCTCTAGTCGCCGAGGGGCTTGCCCCTCGTGTGTATGCCCTCGAAGTGTTTCCATCTCAAGTGCCTCTTGGCGGGCCCTCTTCTCTGCACGGCCTTTAAAACTCAAGGTCATGTCGCCGAGCTGCGCAGGCCTACACAGCAACTGGTTTCGTTTTCCTCCGCTCTCGTCTCTCTGCCGGGAAGAAGCTCGAGGGGGGCTGAGTCTCCTATCTGTCACTTTCAGCTGACCGGAGCAGCCGAATACGGACACGTTTGTTGATGAGATTGAGAGCAGCTCTTTGCGACAGCGAGTGACAAATAACATGCAGCCAAGGAAAAAGTGCTTACTCCAAGGAGGGGAGAACAGAAGGGACGTTGCAGAAAGCCGTGCTGTTCCCACCCTTGGTTCCGGAAGCGTTACACTCAGGAGTCCGAGAGTCATTGTTGGCCTGTCATCATAAGCACCTTGTGCTGCTTTCATTTCCATCTTGTCTTAACCGCCTGCGCACCGTTAATTTGTACTTGCTTTTCTTATCTCTCTTTATCGCGTCAAGAGCTGCAAAACATACCTTGGTGTTATTGTCCCGCGCTCAGGGTTCATGTGCGATGGCCTTCACGGCTTTAGCAGAGCAAGACCTACTCCGTAATCGGTACTAATGCATATCATCAACAGGATGGGCGAAAGCGGAATCTAGTTGCGGTTACAACATTAATATCCGAGAAAGTAGCAGGGGGGACAGCGGCTGATGTTGCTCAGTTGGAAGAGCACCGGACGCGACATTCGGAGGTTGTGGGCTCGCTTCCCATCATCGGCACGTTGTTTTTCCTTCTACTTTGTGTTTAATTATCTTTCCCCGAAACAGATTACATTACTAATTTATGTAATTACTGAATAAAAAAAGACGTAAAGTACAATCCCCTTGGCCCAGCTGAATGTTGGCTTCTTTCCTTTATATATATATATATATATAATATATATACATGGTTTGCTTGTTACTAATGAGTGGGCCAGAGTTACATTCAAACAGGATGTCACACAACTTTCCCGATTGTCTATTTTATTCCAACAGTTTCGGACGGTGGACCATCCTCCGTCAAGGTAGAATTCTCCATTCTACCTTGAAGAAGGACGGTCCACCGTCCGAAACTGTGTGACATCCTGTTTATATATGTTTATGAACTCACGCATGATTAATGATGCAGATTACTGCCGGTTGAAAATAACAAAAAAAAAAAATAGCACCTGGTGGCCCGACATTATCGAGAATCCTACAGAGCCCACGCAGTGCGCAAAAGTGCATCACCGTTCATCGAAGTAGTTAGAATACCAAGGCGCGTGGCTAAACTGCGGACAATCAAATAGTCACAATGCGTACACATAAAAAATGAGAGAGTCAGAGAGAGAGAGAGAAAGAACGGTATAATAAGATACCATTCGTTTCCCTGCTGATTTTTCGAAGTTGCAGAAATAAATAGATTCGTTTCCCTGTTGATTTTTCAAAGTTGCAGAAATAAATAGACGACTTACCTTTCCTATACACTTTCGTTAATAACTGACGACACAGCTTTTAACTTGTGAGTTAGAAAGGATTATAACTTTACGGTCGTAGTGTGGCCCAAGCCCACATTCCAGATTCCGTCTTGCTCTTCCGTATTGTGTTGAACTCCAGGGTACGAAATAACAAGCGCATTTCAGCAGGTTTCTACGCGGAGCATTCAGAACTAAAATGATTGCATTCAGAAATGGGCACTAATGAATGCTAGAACAAATAGAGTATGAAAAATTGAAAAATTGAGGTATTGAAATATGTTATAGCTCCGGATGACATACGAGAGAAATATGCAATGAAGCAACTTTTTTTTTTTTTTTTTTGAAGAGAATATTCACATGGTCGTGCCAACGAGAAAGATATGAAGCAAAAACGCTGATGTCGTATCTAAGGACTTAGAACTGAGACCACGCAAACGGCGATACACAGGGAAAAAGTGGACAGGACGAGCGATGACTTTGAACTGTTTATCGAGACACGTATACTCCTTCCGTCAACGACATTGCGCATGCGCGACAAGCATACGCTAGCTAATCGAGTTCAGGAACTTCAGTTCCTTCTTATACAGATGAACCGAAGCTTCGCTGACACACTTATCGGGCCCATGTTTATCTATCTGCCAGGCTTCGAAGATCTCACGTGCTATTCTGATGTTTTGCCACTTCGATTATCTTTGTACGCTCTAGAAGTGGCGTACACAAATGACAGTGTTTTGGCAAATGCATGCCGCTGTGCTAGCCCAACGAATTATTGTGCTCTTGTAGACGCTTATTAATGCAGGGTCCCGTTTCTTCTCCATAAACTGAGCCGAAACTAAGCGGGATTTCATACCCTACTCTCATTCTACAGGATAAATACTTAATTTTGTGATTTACCCAAAGCTTGCTTTTTTTCCTTAAATCATTGTTAGTTAGCGCGCACGAATGGGACAGCTTACACGACGCCGAAAAGAGGATTTCCACACCGCATTTTCTTGCCACCCTCTTCAGGCCATGTGAGATCTTGTGTACTTAGAGCAGTACTTCAAGCTTCCGCCTCTCACGAATGCCGGATTCTCGAGCACTAGTACATGGGTGGAGAATTTTCAACAGAGAGCCGGCACCAGCCTGAAGAAGCGACGAGGGAAACCCAGCAGAACTTAGGCGTGCCACTTGAGCTGAAAAGCTTAGTGGAACCTTGTGAGAACAGGACAACTAATGACGACCTCAGGCAGGCTGAAGCGATTCCCCTCTTAATAAGCTTAACTGAGAGGAGTCATTGGGCAAAAGCGCCTTTCTTGTTCTAGGCATATACGTCCAACACAAGTGGTCGGGTTAATTGAAAAACAATCTCAAATCCAAAAACTGTAAGCAGGAGTTCTCAGGCAATTCTATGGTAAAATTCAAACTGGAAGCCGTATATTTGAAAGACGTTAAAACATCATTAGTGACCTCTTGTGGATTGTCATTAGAATTCCTTATTTAAGAGGACTAAAAAATGATTTACGTATCTGAAAACTCGCGCGATGCGGTCGTCAATTAGCGTCCGCGAGAGTGAACAATCAACTTCGGCTAAAAATATTTCAATAATAACTGAGGCCACACTCGACTCTATACAAATGCCTCGTTTTAGCACATGGAATTTGGCCTGAAAACTCACTTGCATTGACGAGAGGTACACATAACAGTTCCATGAAGCCATCTATCGAAATGCCACAGGCATTTTGGAACGCCACCGCCTTCAAACGTTCTATACAGTTGCGGACCGCCATGAGCAGATTGTTGTGAGAAACCGAGTAGAACAGCTCCTCGATATCTACCGATAAGCCGTGAATAAAACCTGGCATTCTCTCTGAAAATTTCCACCGTTCTGGCCGAGCTAGTGATCTTGTATCTAAGGTCACTCTATGCGAGCGAATGCTGTTACGACCGTGCATCCGCATTTGCGCGCTCTATTGTTCGCCTGTGGGCATGGAAAAGTATTGTGAATATGTGGTGATGGTCCAATGGCTCTAAGTGAGCCTGTTTCCAGGAATCCTGTTTTGTAAGCCTGTTTTGCTTTGTGGACACCCTGCAAATGCCAAATTGACCCTGTCAAGAGAACGTCTAGAAAAACACAAAGAAATGTCCCCTGCGGGAGATAGCCGGAAGTGCTTTCTTTCTTTTGTTCACCCTTCCAGTCGAGAAGTGCTATCCTCCAGTGATGAATGCCTCCTATGCAAAGGAGACCACAGAGTGACATGTCCGCTGACGTGCAGGACAAGAAAGGAGCATGACTCATACGGCCATTAAGTGATTTCCCGGGAATGCAGGAAAGATTTGCAATTGTCGAAAAGGGACAATGTTGGGAGCCCTATGCGGCGCGCACGTGTACTTGGGTTTCTGAGAAGTAAATCCTCTTGCCGGAACCAGCTGCCTATCGATTCTTGGCTGAAGAATAGAAATGTACCTCCTCTCCTCGCCGTTCCCAAGCTTTTCCCGCCAACAAGTGATCACGCCCAACGAAACAATGCCGGACCAGTCAGTGCTTCAGACCATCAGTGCAGTGATGTGTTCGATTGGATGCCGATATCTGAGGGGCGTGCCCTGGATTTGGTTGGTCAGCATCTTCAGAGAGGGGCTGGACATAGGGGGTTTTAAGGACGCTGCAGAGCACGAAATGTCGCTCTGGGCCCTGGGTAAACGGCTCATCCAGTCGCTTCTCGCTATGAACTCTTAACGCTTGCCATTTTGCTGATGTACCCTTCTTTTTCGTGTAAATAATCTTGTAAATAAGTTTCTCAAAGTGCCATTAAACCTGCTTGTACATATTTCACCAACTTCGAAGATTCAATCCTACTTCAACCCCGAGTCTCTGCACGCTACCAAGTGAAGGCCGGGTCGACGTAGCCCCAGCGCTGGTGACCAGCGTTGGGATCTGAATCTACAAGCCACAACATCTGATGACTGGAGGTGGGATCTGGATCTACAAGCCACAACATCTGATGACTGGAGGTGGGATCTGGATCTACAAGCTACAACAACTGGTGATTCGAGGTGGATCAGAATCTACAAGCCACATCTTGTGATCGGAGGTGGCATCTCAAGCAACAAGCAGGCGCAACAATCGGCCAACAAGAGAGCAGCTCGGAACATCGATCGCATGTGTGGGTGAGTGCTTGGCTTTTCTTCTGATGTGGACCAGGTTCTAGAACAGGGTTAGATTTTAGAACTGGTAAAAAGAGTGTGGAAACGCCTTTAGGTTTGGTAGTTTGCACAGTTGTTTTGGAAGTAGCCGACACTCGGAGCGATCATGGACCTACAAAAGCTGCAGAAACCGGACCTGTTGCTATTGTGTGAGGAATTGGGAATTGATACAAGTGGTTTGGCACGAAAACCTTTGATTATAAAGGCAGTCACAGATTTGGGAGCCGATGATGAGGAGCTCAGTGAAGCATGGAACCTCATCGGTCAAAAAAAGGAACAGCTCAGACAGCAGAAAGAGCGGGAAAAAGAGGAAAAGAAGCGAGAAATTGAAAGAGAAGCAAAAAAGCTGGACCAAGAAATTGAGCTCCGGAAATTAGACTTAGAGTTGAGCAAGAGGTCGGGCAATTGTCCCCAGCTAGCGGTACCTCTTCTCAACAAGGAGGCAGATTTCAAGATGTCAAAGTACATGCAGCCATATGTGATATCAGGGGATATCGGTCTGTATCTAGCTAACTTTGAGCGAACCTGCGAAAAACTGTCTTTCCAGCGAGACACGTGGTCTCAGAGATTATTGACGGTTCTGCCCTGCGAGGCAGCGGAGGTTGTCGCGCGGCTAAGCAAGGAGGACGCGGACAACTACGAGAAGGTCAAAGCTTGCCTTCTGAGAAAGTATAGGCTTAGCGCCGAGGCGTTCAGACAACGTTTTCGGAACGC
This sequence comes from Amblyomma maculatum, assembly GCF_055883805.1. Taxonomy (NCBI): domain Eukaryota; kingdom Metazoa; phylum Arthropoda; class Arachnida; order Ixodida; family Ixodidae; genus Amblyomma; species Amblyomma maculatum. The sequence goes on along the minus strand of NC_139347.1, from coordinate 36,062,397 downwards.
TACTAAGTCCAGGGACGAGAGTTACCCTGAATTCCTGTACTATTTAAGAGTTAATTTGGGCGAATGGCTAAAGAGCACTGATTCCTACAGTGATAGGGACGCTGTAGTCGAGCGAATTCTTTTGGAGCAGTTTTATAGCTGCCTCCCAGAAAAAGAAAGAAATTGGTTACAGGACCGAGGCGACATTAAGTCGGCAACTGAAGCTGCCGAAGTCATTGAGGAGTACGCTTCGCGCCGACAATTCAGCAACCCAGCAGTGGATAGGCTCCGCAATCCCAAGTTGAGTGTGAATAACCGTCAGAAAAGGCACTTTGCTAGATTTTCAAACGAAGAAAGGAAGGCTTCTTCAGGCAAACGCCCTAGAAAGGACGGCAGTGAGAAAAGTGGGGAAGTGACCAACGCGCAGAACACAAAGAACAAGCTTGGGGCTAGGAAGCCGCTCACATGCTTTAGGTGTAATGAGCAGGGTCACATTGCCGTCAACTGCCGGAAAGAAAAGATTGCTTTCTCGTATGTCAGTGACTGCGAAGAAAATATGCAGCTTTTGGAACCTTACATGCATGACCTAGTAGTCAACGGGAAGCCTTGCAAGGTACTGCGCGATTCGGCCGCAACGATGGATGTTGTCCATCCGGCTTATGTGTCGCCTTCCGACTATACAGGACAGTGTGCATGGATCCGCCAGGTAGTGGAGGAACAGAGTGTGTGCTTGCCAATCGCGAACGTGGTCATCGAGGGCCCTTTCGGCGAATTAACAACCGAGGCTGCCGTTTCAGGAAAGCTTCCTAAGTGCTATCCGTATTTGTTCTCCAACAAATCGGACATGCTGCTGCGAAAGAGGGGCATCCTTTTCGGAGACAGAGTTGTGCAAGCCTTAACACGTTCAAAGGCGCGAGAACTAGCTACACTGCTCATTCCAGAAAAATCCACAGCGGAGGAAACGGCAGTTAAAACAGTGGTAAATGCGGAAGATAGCAGGTCAGAAAACTTTGAGAGCGAGGCATCTCAGATAAGTCAACTTGAAAGTGAGCTTGATGAGACGCGGAATGAGGACGTTCTTGAGAGTAACATCTTGCCGCCAGTGTCTAGTAATCTCACGAGACTTTTAAGTGGAACCCGAGAGGACTTAGCTATGGAGCAAACCATGGTAAATCTAACGTTAAACCTTCCCGAGGAGATGGGGGACAACTTGATTTGCCTCAGCGGAAAAGGAAGCAACGCTCAGGAGCTTCTCAAAAAGACGGAGCAGAGAGGAGAACTAAAGAAATCCCAGCTGTCCGATCTGGGCGAAATAATAACAGAGTTTGAGGCCTGCTTCGTGGACAGGCCAGGCAGAACTGATTTGACTGAGCACGATATTGAGCTGACTTCAGACGTGCCAGTGCGATCAAGGTGCTACCGATTTTCTCCAAGGCAAAGAGAAATTCTGGATAGGGAAGTAACTCGCATGCTGGAATTAGGAGTAATAAAACCCTCGGAAAGCGATTATGCTTCGCCTATGATCTTAGTAGAAGCTCCAGGTAAAGACCCTAGACCTGTGGTAGACTACCGAAAGCTAAATTCTCTCACCAGGGATCAAGTGTATCCTATTCCGAATATTGAGGAGAGAGTAGAACAGGTCAGTAGAGCGGCATATGTGACTACGCTGGACCTTACTCGAGGATACTGGCAAGTACCGCTCACTGAACGCGCCAGCAGATACGCGGCTTTCGTCACTCCGACGGGCAGCTACCAGCCAACAATGATGAGTTTCGGGCTCAAAAATGCTCCATTTTGTTTTTCCCGACTCATGGATAGGGTTTTAAAGGGGTGTGAAACATTCGCAGTGCCTTATTTAGACGACATTGCGGTTTTTTCCGACTCATGGGCGGACCATATGGTACATCTAAGAGCTGTACTGAGCCTTTTGCGTCAAGCTGGACTAACCGTAAAGGCCGAGAAATGTTGCCTGGCAAGGGCGACCGTGGACTACTTGGGTCACAATGTAGGTCAAGGTTTCAGGAAACCCAGCGAGATTAAGAATTCTGCGGTAGCAGACTACCCGCGGCCGAGCACGAAGACGGAAATTCGAGCATTCCTAGGTCTGACTGGATACTACAATCACTACATCCCTAACTATTCAGCTTTGGCCAGCCCTCTGACCGACGCTCTCCGCAAGACAGAACCGACAAATGTAGTCTGGGACGAACAAAAGGAAGCCTCCTTCGTAAACCTGAAGGCTGTGCTGATTAGCCGTCCGGTATTGCGAGCTCCAGACTATGACCGAGAATTCACGGTCCAGTGTGATGCCAGTGATCGAGGGCTAGAAGCTGTTCTCTGCCAGAGAGATGACGACGGTAATGAGCACCCAGTGCTCTACCTGAGCAGAAAACTGAGTTCTAGAGAGAGAGCTTATTGCGCGTCAGAGAAAGAGTGCGCTTGCATTGTATGGGCCATTCAAAAATTGCAGTGCTATCTTGGAGGGACCAAATTCACCGTAGAGACGGACCATTGTCCCCTGGCTTGGCTGCAAACTGCGACATCGAAAAACAGTCGCCTTCTTAGGTGGAGCTTGATTTTACAGCAGTACAATTTTGAAATAAGATACAAAAAGGGGAAGTTAAATGGGAATGCGGACGCGCTTAGCCGCTCTTTCTAAGCGGTCCGAGATGTTCCTCACCATGTATCGAAATTGATAATCAGGTTTTTTTTTTTCCGTGCGCTTGTATATGTGTGACTATGTAAAGCAGCACGTTTGGTTTTCTAGGCATACGTGGGTCCTGAACGTCTTGAGACTGGGCTTATCTCGAACAACAATGGCAGTTTTCTTTTAACCTGGTCTCTTCAGATGGGAGCCGAGTGCTTGTTTAGACATGTGGTTGAGTTTCAGACAGCTCGAGCAATTTGGCCTACAACAATCAAGACAACGCGACAAGCAACAGCGAGCTTCAAGCGTTCACGTGCAGGCCATTAAGTCGTCTCTTCATGCAGCAGCGGCGACTGCTGCCCTCCGTGACTCTTCTGGCGGGGGAGGAGGCTGTTACGACCGTGCATCCGCATTTGCGCGCTCTATTGTTCGCCTGTGGGCATGGAAAAGTATTGTGAATATGTGGTGATGGTCCAATGGCTCTAAGTGAGCCTGTTTCCAGGAATCCTGTTTTGTAAGCCTGTTTTGCTTTGTGGACACCCTGCAAATGCCAAATTGACCCTGTCAAGAGAACATCTAGAAAAACACAAAGAAATGTCCCCTGCGGGAGATAGCCGGAAGTGCTTTCTTTCTTTTGTTCACCCTTCCAGTCGAGAAGTGCTATCCTCCAGTGATGAATGCCTCCTATGCAAAGGAGACAACAGAGTGACATGTCCGCTGACCTGCAGGACAAGAAAGGAGCATGACTCATACGGCCATTAAGTGATTTCCCGGGAATGCAGGAAAGATTTGCAATTGTCGAAAAGGGACAATGTTGGGAGCCCTATGCGGCGCGCACGTGTACTTGGGTTTCTGAGAAGTAAATCCTCTTGCCGGAACCAGCTGCCTATCGATTCTTGGCTGAAGAATAGAAATGTACCTCCTCTCCTCGCCGTTCCCAAGCTTTTCCCGCCAACAAGTGATCACGCCCAACGAAACAATGCCGGACCAGTCAGTGCTTCAGACCATCAGTGCAGTGATGTGTTCGATTGGATGCCGATATCTGAGGGGCGTGCCCTGGATTTGGTTGGTCAGCATCTTCAGAGAGGGGCTGGACATAGGGGGTTTTAAGGACGCTGCAGAGCACGAAATGTCGCTCTGGGCCCTGGGTAAACGGCTCATCCAGTCGCTTCTCGCTATGAACTCTTAACGCTTGCCATTTTGCTGATGTACCCTTCTTTTTCGTGTAAATAATCTTGTAAATAAGTTTCTCAAAGTGCCATTAAACCTGCTTGTACATATTTCACCAACTTCGAAGATTCAATCCTACTTCAACCCCGAGTCTCTGCACGCTACCAAGTGAAGGCCGGGTCGACGTAGCCCCAGCGTCACGACAATGCACAATAATGTTTATCACTGAAAATGGCGCCAAAGATTTCACATTTAAAAATAGCCGTAACATCTTTCTGAGCTGCGTACATACGTAGCCAAAACGTTCAGGCCATGATAAGCAGCCATCAAAATTTATACTCAGATATATTTGGGACTTTGAGTATTTCACCGTTTGACAATGACAATGAAGTGAAACATGTGGTTGCAACTAGTTTATCTATAACTGTTAATTATATTGAATTCCTGAAACATATGATCTTTGTTTTCTTCGTATTCACTGATATTTCTTAGCAAACCATTTCAATACATGATTAACGTTTTTCTGTCACAAATGCACTGCTGTTTCATAATTAGTGTGCTTTATTATCAGAGTTGTGTCATCCGGATTCACGTAATCGAAAATTAAACGCCTGCACTGCAGGCCAAAGGTCGACGCCAGATGACCTTCAGGATTGGCATAAGAGAAGCACAACTTCCACTCCAAAGTTGCAGCTACGAGTAAGATATGAGAGTAAGCAAAAAAACATGTATTTTGTTCCGTTTCTTCACAAATCAAAATCCCGTAAAAACGCAGTTAAAGAAGGCTTTCTGTTCAGCCTTCATACCCTTAACACCCCTGTCTCGTCGAGCAATACTTCAGGGACATAAAAACAACGTTGGCTTGCGCAGTATGTAGTTTGACCAGTGCGCAGTGCGTGAAGACAGGCGGCACGAAGTAGATGAATAAACACTCGTTAGACTCTGAACTCGATTGCTCACATATACGTGGCATCAGAGGATTGCAGAAACTCAGTGTAAATTTTTCGGAATGCGATAATGGTGAAACAGGGCATATTTTTAGGTAATATTTAACATTATATTAACCCCCGTTTTCTGAAATTCCGCACGGATGAAACCAATGATAGAGATTCAACTATCATTGAATTCAGTTTCGCGAGCATTAGCTATCTCCCACAGCAGCGCAGTCGCGGCTGCCCCTTCGATCTTGGTTCGCTTCCGCGCTTGGTAAGCTCCTCGGAAAGAGTCTGGCTTCTTGTTGTTTGCTGGTCTCGGCAACCTGCCATGGCACAACTACGTCTCTGTTTTCGGCGAGATGGCGTATGCATATACGGCGTATTTACCTACGTTAAATGAAGGAGCGGGCCAAATGGAACTACATGAAGAGGACGACGTTCAACTCGCACACACACACACACACACACACACACACACACACACACACACACACACACACACACACACACACACACACACACACACACACACACGCGCGCGCGCGCGCGCGCGCATTTACGCATGCGCGTGTGCCCGGTAAAGGTTGGTTGGTTGGTTGGTTGGTTTGTGGGGTTTAACGTCCCAAGCAGCTCAGGCTATGAGAGACGCCGTAGTGAAGGACTCCGGAAATCTCGACCACCTGGGGTTCTTTAACGTGCACTGACATCGCACAGCACACGGATGCCTTGGTTTTCGCCTCCATCGAAAAGCTGCCGCCGAGGCCGGGATTCGATCCCGCGTCCTTGGGAACAGTAGTCGAGCGCCGTAGCCACTGCGCCACCCCGGCGGGGTGCGCGGTAAAGGGGCTCACTATGTAATCTGATACTAGCGAATTAAAAACAATCCGCTTTCTAATCAGACACAATAATATATTTAAGCCCTGTGCTCATATATATGTCGACACGATGTAAACCTGGCACAATTACTCTCTACTATCCAAGACAAACGTCCAGCTTTGAAACGCGCGCCTTAAACATTTATATACAGCTTACCAAGTCCGTGGTGCCATGCCTCGCTGGCCCGGCGAAATGCATTAAAGAAATAATAAAGATGGGCGTGTGCTCATGCATTTTCAGCACATATATGTTTTTTTTTTATTCGTTTTTTCTGACCAGTCGCTTCTGATGATGCTTCACAGGCCAAATGTGGAGATACTGTAATGCGCTAACGACCGTTCAGTTTTTATTGTCATAGACAAGAACCTTACTTTCGATGTCTTTCATCCAGAAATGTATAAACGTGAAGTTCTTAGCACCTGAAATATTCAAGTTCCATTTTCTTAGATTTATGTGCCATTTTTGTTAGGGAATACTTTTGTGAATGCTGTTTTTTTTGCAGGCGTTAAATATCATGGATCTAAAAGGAGAAACTTGTAGACGCGCTCTGAAAGATTGTTAATTTTGTCGTCAATAGAATGTTCTTGACGCGCCTTTTTCGATAATGAAACAGTTACAAGTTCTAGAAAATGCATAAGTCCAGAGTCAGCCGTTTGAATAGTGGTTTAGTAGATGTAAAAAAACAAAAATGCTGAAGTAGGGTTGTGCATGAGGTTCGCACACGAGGATTTCTGAAAATGTAAAACCTCGGTCGGGTCTACTGGTAAGTAAGGGTAGTATTTTGCTAAATAGCTTCAACCAGTGATCGTCTCCCTCAGGGGCAGAAGGTACAGCAAAAGCTAACATCGACACTGAAAACCGTAAGGTAAGCGTCCGGTACAAGTCTATGAGGGCGTCGACAAGCTAGATTTCTTTTAATTTTTTTATGTACTTACACGTTGTGAGCAAGGAGCACATTGGCATGAAGAGCAGCTGTCCTCGTCTACTCGAAAATTGCGAAGGCCCAGGACCACAAAGATACCATCACTGTCAGCCGGAAAGTATCGAACTCTAACTGGGTTATGGGAAGTTCCGACAGTACGCCGTCAAACATCCCAATGAAAGATAACCTCCCAGCAGTCGATGAAGGCATGTGAACCTGGTTCCCGGAAGATTTCTTTTAGGCGGTCACTTTGCATCTAATGAAATCGCCTCGAGCTGTATTCAGATGTGCTATGAATTTGCGTGATATTTTGACTTCTTCGAGATCCATCCGTCTCGATTTTACTTGGTGTGCACCATGCAATAAATATCGCTGTAAAATATCTTCCCAAATGGCAACGTCATCAGTAGCTGTTAGCACGGCTTCCAAGTACCGTATAAAAATTAAAGGCAACTTCACCTGTGACACTGCCAATGTAATTTACGTGTTTGATTGCTCCGCCTGCCAGCTCCAGTATATAGGGCAGACTGCGACGTCTTTTAGATTGCGTTTTAACTATGAGGAGGCACACAGTACAAGCCTACCCAGCCTACCACTGTCCAAGCATGTAAGCATTCAGGGTCATTCATTTGATCAATTAAAAATCTCATATTGGAATCTGGGTTTCGATCACACTACGACCGTGAAGTCAGATAATCATTTTTGTTAACGTATTTAAGACTGTGTCGATAGGTATTGATGAAAGCGTAGGAAAGCGAAGTTGTCTATCTAAGTAACACTATTTCTGATTTCTGCAACTTGTTTTTAGTCTCTATAAATATGTTCAGCTTTATCGAACAGATACTTTAAAATTCAGTTTGTGCGAACCGTGATGACTATTTATTTTTTTTCTGAGCAGGCCTTTGACATTAGCACTGCCACCGCAGTGCATACGAGACGCAACACTGCTCGCAGTTCTTCTACATTTATCGCCTTGATACCTTGCAACTTGGTATTCGTTACGCTGTCTTAACAATACGCGCTGGCCTGTTCTCTGAACTTTTTATGTATACTTTTGTAGAAATGCCACAAGTTTAGGTGCATGGCTATGGGAGGCACTTAAAGTTTCGTGACATAGTGGATATGTATCTTTAGAGTTAATTGCTTTATACGGAATCGAACAGCCAGCTCCAACCTCCAAGAACTGAACTATGCGAAAAACAATGATATAGCATTACTAAATGAAATAAAAATCGAGGAAGAAGAGCTGCGTGCTTTAATTTACAGTTGCTACTTAACAAGGCCTCTACAACCTACAAGAATTAAACATCACTTGTGGTAGGCGAATTCTGAAGATGAAGTGAAATTTCAAAATTTCTTTCCTTGCTCTCGCCGCTGAAAAGGTAAACGGTTTATCTGTGAAGCTGATGTACCGCAACTCCGTGAATGATTTATGAACAGCTGCTTGCTTCCCACAATAGTGCCCTTAGAGCTGCGGGTTCTTGGTAATAGCACGAACAATAAAGTGAATAAATAATGTGACTAACTGTTCCTGTTAAACCTATTTCATAGTAGCAGTTCTCTCAAATTTTAAGCAAAACAGACTATGTTACTATTTCTCTTACGATCCCCTAAATAGTCCCGCAAAGTTTGTAACGTTTGAAACGTTTGGGTGCATACTGTTACGACCAAGCATCCGCATTTGCGCGCTCTATTGTTCGCCTGTGGGCATGGATAAGTGCTGTGAATATGTGGTGATGGTCCAGTGGCTCTAAGTGAGCCTGTTTCCAAGAATCCTGTTTTGTAAGCCTGTTTTGCTTTGTGGACAACCTGCAAATGCCAAATTGACCCTGTCAAGAGATAATCTTGAAAAACACAAAGAAACGTCCCCCTGCGGGAAATAGCAGGAAGTGCTTTCTTTCTTTTGTTCACCCTTCCAGTCGAGAAGTGCTATCCTCCAGTGATGAATGCCTCCTATCCAAAGGAGACGACAGAGTGACATGTCCGCTGACGTGCAGGACAAGAAAGGAGCATGACTCATACGGCCATTAAGTGATTTCCCGGGAATGCAGGAAAGATTTGCAATTGTCGAAAAGGGACAATGCTGGGAGCCCTATGCGGCGCGCACGTGTACTTGGGTTTCTGAGAAGTAAATCCACTTGCCGGAACCAGCTGCCTATCGATTCTTGGCTGAAGAATAGAAATGTACCTCCTCGCCGTTCCCAAGCTTTTCCCGCCAACAAGTGACCAGGCTCAACGAAACAATGCCGGGCCAGTCAGTGCTTCAGACCATCAGTGCAGTGATGTGTTCGATTGGATGCCGATATCTGAGGGGCGTGCCCTGGATTTGGTTGGTCAGCATCTTCAGAGAGGGGCTGGACATAGGGGGTTTTAAGGACGCTGCAGAGCACGAAATGTCGCTCTGGGCCCTGGGTAAACGGCTCATCCAGTCGCTTCTCGCTATGAACTCTTAACGCTTGTCATTTTGCTGATGTACCCTTCTTTTTCATGTAAATATTCTTGTAAATACGTTTTCTCAAAGTGCCAGTAAACCTGCTTGTACATATTTTACCAACTTCGAAGATTCAGTCCTTCTTCAACCCCGAGTCTCTGCACGCTACCAAGTGAAGGCCGGGTCGACATAGCCCCAGCGTCACGACAACTGGTGGCAGCGGTGGGATAAAGCCCCAACACTGGTGACCAGCGTTGGGATCTGAATCTACAAGCCACAACATCTGATGACTGGAGGTGGGATCTGGATCTACAAGCTACAACATCTGGTGATTCGAGGTGGATCAGAATCTACAAACCACAACATCTGGTGATCGGAGGTGGCATCTCAAGCAACAAGCAGGAGCAACAATCGGCCAACAAGAGGGCAGCTCGGAACATCGATCGCATGTGTGGGTGAGTGCTTGGCTTTTCTTCTGATGTGGACCAGGTTCTAGAACAGGGTTAGATTTTAGAACTGGTAAAGGGAGTGTGGAAACGCCTTTAGGTTTGGTAGTTTGCACAGTTGTTTTGGAAGTAGCCGACACTCGGAGCGATCATGGACCTACAAAAGCTGCAGAAACCGGACCTGTTGCTGTTGTGTGAGGAATTGGGAATTGATACAAGTGGTTTGGCACGAAACCCCTTGATTATAAAGGCAATCACTGATCTGGGAACCGATGATGAGGAGCTCAGTGAAGCATGGAACCTCATCGGTCAAAAAAAGGAGCAGCTCAGACAGCAGAAAGAGCGGGAAAAAGAGGAAAAGGAGCGGGAAAAAGAGGAAAAGGAGCACGAACGTGAGAAGCTTGAGAGAGAAGCAAAAAAGCGGGAGCTAGAAATTGAGCTCCGGAAATTAGAAGTAGAGTTGAGCAAGAGGTCGGGCAATTGTCCCCAGCTAGCGGTACCTCTTCTCAACAAGGAGGCAGATTTCAAGATGTCAAAGTACATGCAGCCATATGTGATATCAGGGGATATCGGTCTGTATCTGGGTAACTTTGAGCGAACTTGCGAAGAACTGTCCTTCCAGCGAGACACGTGGTCTCAGAGATTATTGACGGTTCTGCCCTGCGAGGCAGCGGAGGTTGTCGCGCGGCTAAACAAGGAGGACGCGGACAACTACGAGAAGGTCAAAGCTTGCCTTCTGATTTTCGGAGACAGAGATGTGCAGGCCTTAACACGTTCAAAGGCGCGAGAACTAGCTACACTGCTCATTTCAGAAAAATCAACAGCGGAGGAAACGGCAGTTAAAACAGTGGTAAATGCGGAAAATAGCGGGTCAGAAAAGTTTGAGAGCGAGGCATCTCAGATAAGTCAACTTGAAAGTGAGCTTGATGAGACGCGGAATGAGGACGTTCTTGAGAGTAACATCTTGCCGCCGGTGTCTAGTAATCTCCCGAGACTTTTAAGTGGAACCCGAGAGGACTTAGCTATGGAGCAAGCCGTGGTAAATCTAACGTTAAACCTTCCCGAGGAGATGGGGGACAACTTGATTTGCCTCAGCGGAAAAGGAAGCAACGCTCAGGAGCTTCAAAAAAAGACGGAGCAGAGAGGAGAACTAAAGAAATCCCAGCTGTCCGATCTGGGCGAAATAATAACAGAGTTTGAGGCCTGCTTCGTGGACAGGCCAGGCAGAACTGATTTGACTGAGCACGATATTGAGCTGACTTCAGACGTGCCAGTGCGATCAAGGTGCTACCGATTTTCTCCAAGGCAAAGAGAAATTCTGGATAGGGAAGTAACTCGCATGCTGGAATTGGGAGTAATAAAACCCTCGGAAAGCGATTATGCTTCGCCTATGATCTTAGTAGAAGCTCCAGGTAAAGACCCTAGGCCTGTGGTAGACTACCGAAAGCTAAATTCTCTCACCAGGGATCAAGTGTTTCCTATTCCGAATATTGAAGAGAGAGTAGAACAGGTCAGTAGAGCGGCATATGTGACTACGCTGGACCTTACTCGAGGATACTGGCAAGTACCGCTCACTGAACGCGCCAGCAGATACGCGGCTTTCGTCACTCCGACGGGCAGCTACCAGCCAACAATGAAGAGTTTCGGGCTCAAAAATGCTCCATTTTGTTTTTCCCGACTCATGGATAGGGTTTTAAAGGGGTGTGAAACATTCGCGGTGCCTTATTTAGATGACATTGCGGTTTTTTCCGACTCATGGGCGGACCATATGGTACATCTAAGAGCTGTACTGAGCCTTTTGCGTCAAGCTGGACTAACCGTAAAGGCCGAGAAATGTTGCCTGGCAAGGGCGACCGTGGACTACTTGGGTCACAATGTAGGTCAGGGTTTCAGGAAACCCAGCGAGATTAAGATTTCTGCGGTAGCAGACTATCCGCGGCCGAGCACGAAGACGGAAATTCGAGCATTCCTAGGTCTGACTGGGTACTACAATCACTACATCCCTAACTATTCAGCTTTGGCTAGCCCTCTGACCGACGCTCTCCGCAAGACAGAACCGACAAATGTAGTCTGGGACGAACAAAAGGAAGCCTCCTTCGTAAACCTGAAGGCTGTGCTGATTAGCCGTCCGGTATTGCGAGCTCCAGACTATGGCCGAGAATTCACGGTCCAGTGTGATGCCAGTGATCGAGGGTTAGGTGCTGTTCTCTGCCAGAGAGATGACGACGGTAATGAGCACCCCGTGCTCTACTTGAGCAGAAAACTGAGTTCTAGAGAGAGGGCTTATTGCGCGTCAGAGAAACAGTGCGCTTGCATTGTATGGGCCATTCAAAAATTGCAGTGCTATCTTGGAGGGGCCAAATTCACCGTAGAGACGGACCATTGTCCCCTGGCTTGGCTGCAAACTGCGACATCGAAGAACAGTCGCCTTCTTAGGTGGAGCTTGATTTTACAGCAGTACAATTTTGAAATAAGATACAAAAGGGGAAGTTAAATGGGTAGCGGACGCGCTTAGCCGCTCTTTCTAAGCGGTCCGAGATGTTCCTCACCATGTATCCAAATTGATAATCAGGTTGTTTTTTTTTTCGTGCGCTTGTATATGTGTGGCTATGTAAAGCAGCACGTTTGGTTTTCTAGGAATACGTGGGTCCTGAACGTCTTGAGAGTGGGCTTTTCTCGAACAACAATGGCAGTTTTCCTTTTAACCTGGTCTCTTCAGACGGGAGCCGAGTGCTTGCTTCGACATGTGGTTGAGTTTCAGACAGCTCGAGCAATTTGGCCTACAACAATCAAGACAACGCGACAAGCAACAGCGAGCTTCAAGCGTTCACGTGCAGGCCATTAAGTCGTCTCTTCATGCAGCAGCTGGGACTGCTGCCCTCCGAGACTCTTCTGGCGGGGGAGGAGGCTGTTACGACCAAGCATCCGCATTTGCGCGCTCTATTGTTCGCCTGTGGGCATGGATAAGTGCTGTGAATATGTGGTGATGGTCCAGTGGCTCTAAGTGAGCCTGTTTCCAAGAATCCTGTTTTGTAAGCCTGTTTTGCTTTGTGGACAACCTGCAAATGCCAAATTGACCCTGTCAAGAGAACATCTGGAAAAACACAAAGAAACGTCCCCCTGCGGGAAATAGCAGGAAGTGCTTTCTTTCTTTTGTTCACCCTTCCAGTCGAGAAGTGCTATCCTCCAGTGATGAATGCCTCCTATCCAAAGGAGACGACAGAGTGACATGTCCGCTGACGTGCAGGACAAGAAAGGAGCATGACTCATACGGCCATTAAGTGATTTCCCGGGAATGCAGGAAAGATTTGCAATTGTCGAAAAGGGACAATGCTGGGAGCCCTATGCGGCGCGCACGTGTACTTGGGTTTCTGAGAAGTAAATCCACTTGCCGGAACCAGCTGCCTATCGATTCTTGGCTGAAGAATAGAAATGTACCTCCTCGCCGTTCCCAAGCTTTTCCCGCCAACAAGTGACCAGGCTCAACGAAACAATGCCGGGCCAGTCAGTGCTTCAGACCATCAGTGCAGTGATGTGTTCGATTGGATGCCGATATCTGAGGGGCGTGCCCTGGATTTGGTTGGTCAGCATCTTCAGAGAGGGGCTGGACATAGGGGGTTTTAAGGACGCTGCAGAGCACGAAATGTCGCTCTGGGCCCTGGGTAAACGGCTCATCCAGTCGCTTCTCGCTATGAACTCTTAACGCTTGTCATTTTGCTGATGTACCCTTCTTTTTCATGTAAATATTCTTGTAAATACGTTTTCTCAAAGTGCCAGTAAACCTGCTTGTACATATTTTACCAACTTCGAAGATTCAGTCCTTCTTCAACCCCGAGTCTCTGCACGCTACCAAGTGAAGGCCGGGTCGACATAGCCCCAGCGTCACGACAATACATTTAGTAATTTTGAGGAACATCTGCCGTAAACGATATAGTCAGTTTCTACTAGAAGAACTTGGCATTTCCCGCGAAAAAAAAAAAAAAGAACTGCACCCATTTTCTCGCTCATTGTAAGCATAACAGTGTGAATTCTTTGTGTTTTATCTCCTAACTGAAACATTTAACGAGAACTAACTGAGCGGTGCAAAAACTATACAACTCTGTATTCCGTCAGTGCGAAGATGAAGAGCAATGGAACAGCCGCTTGATCGTGACATAGCACAGAGTCATTTTTACATTTGTTTGTCACCAAAACGTCGCAGTAGCGGTCAGCCAGTAATATCAATTTTGTTTTATGTTATCACTTCATTTTTTTTTTCTGCAAATTGGGCGGCAGGAACAAACGAATACTCTTAGCATAAAACGTTTTCAGTTGCTGCATATGTTTGTGGCTTACACGTTTGAAGGGCAAAAAATAATTAAATAAATAAATGAATAAATAAATAAATAAAACCTTCTTTTGTGTTCCCAAATGTTCGCTTTCAATCCATGACCTAAAAAAAAGTGCGGTTGTTCAAATCACATCAGAAAAATGGGAAAGATTCCCAACCTTGACTTGCGTCAATGCAAATGTACCTTCGAGGCCTCAGATTTGCGGAATTATTCCGCTTTCTATCCTTCCTACTTCCGTTCCGTAATGACGGCTTGTTACCGGTGCGCCTTTTGAAAGTGCCGCCACAGTGTTGTCCTTGAACGCGGTGATGCTGGAACAGCTGGAGCTGATAAAAGCGGCATTGGCATCAGACTAGATGCCATTCTATTGTGCCAACCGCGCCCATTGTGTCCCCTCCGCGGCAATAGTTGCGACAGCGCAACTTCCTTCTGCCTATATCTTTCGTGGTCTAGATGGTACTTCGCTCCGGAGATCTTGTACCAAGTTGTGAAGGGGTAGGCAGCGAACGCGTTGGTTAGATGGCATCCTCGAGGCACTGCAGATGAAGTTATGTGATGTTAGGAAGATAGTGAGAGACCGGAAAGCGTGGCGTGACATGGTCCATAGGGTCACGAAGAGTCGGACACGACTGAACGACTGAACTGAACTGTGCGCTTCGTGCCTTTACCGAAATATGCCGCGAAGTCTGTGACATGTGGGCATCAAACAACTTCAGAAAGCTTCACGTTATTCAGGTCGGTCAGACGGCCGAAGAAAACCCCCACTGCTTGTTAGGAAGCATCGATTAGCGTGTAACAATAACCATGTCTATGGGTGGCATCGATAAGAGTGAAGTGAAATAGTGCACAGTTGCAAGTCTGATATTTGCTTGGCTTTCGTGCGTGTCTAATGTTGCAAATTCGTTGCAAAGAAAATTTCATATCAGATTTTTTTAACAAAGAAAACCTTATTTCCTAAAATCCAGATGCGAGAGAGATTAGGCGTTTCTTTTTCTTTAAAGAAAAGCGAAGCGGAGCGCTATAGACGCGGGCGACGCGCGGTGGAAACGAGATGTCCGCTGAACAGGTGCTTGAGGTGGCTATGGCGCCTTTTCCAATTGCATGCGCTTATGTGCCACGCCCTGTGCATTGCTTTGCTTAGCCTTCTTGTGCAGAATAGGTGGAGTCATTGTCAACTGCGTGCTGTTTTTAAAATCGATGGAGCAAAACAAGCTGCCCGACGCTGGAACGGTAGTGTAGGCAGTTCGAATCTGATGCCGTGATCACACACAAAAAAAAAAATAACGAAATGAGTATATTTACGTTTTTCTTCGTTCCGAAAACCGATACGACATTGAACTCTCGATCGGCACTCACCAGCAAGATAAAGAAGTGAATTACTGCATTTACTAGTTAAATACATAGATAAGATTTTACAGTGAAATACGTCATTTGCCACTGAAAGTTCGTCACTGAAAATATTTGTCAAGATCACACTCCCTATTATTACGAATTTCTAAAATGTTTGGTAAAACATCCTGCGTGAAGAGCGAGCAGTTTATCAAAAGCTGTAATTCTGAAGTGTATTCCTCACAGGCTAATGTTTTTTACTGCTACGTTCACCGCTTGTTTGTCATGTGACCAACTGCGCTAACTAAAAGGCACTAAAAATGCAAAAACCAAAAACAAACAGAGTTGTTAGATATCTAGGAAATAAATTCTGCTGTAAAATAAGTGGTATTTCCAAATGATCTTTTGGTGTAGTACACGAGTCGTTTTTCCCCGAACCTATTTACGGACCTGCTTAGAATTTCAACTGTTTCCACTTGTCTTAATACCTAATGGTTTCTTTGTGCCAGCTTTCCCAAGGCATAACAAATAAGTTTTATCTTAAGGAAAAGGAGAACTATAAGCAAGACTCATAGCCTATTCTCCTTAGCAAGCACGTGTCGATCAAACTATGACGCTTCTTTCTTAGGTTTGCAACTTAAAATTTGTAGTGGAAATGCGGCCGATAAACCCATTAACTCACAAAGCGATATGAATAAAAGTCTTAATGTAATAAAAAGTTAGTCTGATAAAAACGATGGCCCTGTGTTGAATTGGCAGTGCTATTGTCGAACACGATAAAGCTGGTTGGCTAGAGAATCACAACGACCCGTCACTGAACGCCGACGAGTGCCCAGTATTTAAGTTTCCCTCTAGTAAATTGCTTTAGACACATTGCAAGTTCTAACTAGCGGCATACTACACCTTTTTTTTTTTTTTTATTCGGCTAGGCGTTATTACAGGCAAGTAGAAAGCTTAGAACCAGAACTGAAACTGTGGTTCATTTGTCACAACACTGAGGGTGCCGAAGTGACGAAAGCCAGCAATCTGAGGCACATCGGTTTTTCGAAAGAGCTTCTGTCTATTTCATATGCTAAACTTGGAACAAATCTTTTTTTTATTTTGCACATAGGAAGACTCCACACACCAGGAGGGAGCATTCAAGGCCAGCACATCTTCACGGAGCAAAGTTAGGAACTGGGTAGAAATTGCTTCTCCACACCCGCATCTATGCTTAGATTACTTGTCTCGGGAGAACAATGAGTTATTAGCGCTGACAGAAAGCAAATGAGTATTTCTTTTTGGTAGTCGTCACGAGAGCCTTTGTTATGGGTGGCTCTGAAGAAGGCCCCAATGCGTTCTTCGCTCATGTTCCGGCGGCTACTTCGCTGTTAGTGGTTGAAAGGAATGTCGACATGGAGTAATAAAAACTCGTGTATTCATCGTGAAAGGATGATACAAACAACTATGTACAAAAGGTTGGTCGCTGCCGCGAATACAAAGCAGCAGTGAGAGAAACCACGGACATGGTAAAGGAGAACGCAAACGATGGCAGGGAAAACATAGGAAAAGATGCTGTGGTAGCCCAGTAATGCATTGTACTCCGACATGGTACGAAAGTGACACAATCAGATGTTGCGTATATCACCGTATGGCAAGGGAACTGAAGACATTTGAGGAAATGATGAGTGAGGGATGAAGGTGAACTTGGAAAAATGGCGCTAAACGAAAACAAATATACGCTATTCGCGACACTTTTGTTGGACCCCGTGTAAGGAGACGATACACGGGACAATGCCATAATTACTGGACGCACACGCACCGCTATTGTCCCAGCTCCGCGCAATTGGCGAGGCAAGAGATTTATATTGGTCACAAACTGCTACTTTCTCAGGTGAGATGCAGTCAGCTAAAGTAATTGGGCGTAGCAGTGAAGATCAACAGAATACCACCTGCTACAGCTCGCAGTGGTAATAAATAGCTAGCACTGATCCGTTCGACGTCACAAAGTTCATGATGCAACCTGTGAACGCAGGAAAGCGCCAGGCACTTTCACACGACGCTCCTGAACACACAGAAAATCCGCGCATCGTCTCCCGAGCACAGAAAGCAAAGTTCGTTCCATCGCTCGCTTTCTATTCAGTCTAGTGGCTGCGCATCTTGGCTTCCCGCCTCTTGACTCCATTGCCATTCAAGACACCGCTGGTCACGGTACCACTGTCGGTTACCTTTCCATTGGCACTGTTTTTGCACGGGACGGTGGCTATGGAAGCGGCCTCGTAGTTGCCGCAGAAAAAGTGCACCTCGCCTCGTTTTGACCTCATGTAGGTGTGGATGTAAAAGTTGATGAACAGCACCAAGAAGAAGAAACACTGCGCCGCGGCCAGGTAGGTCAGGGTGCGGGGGTAGCCGCAGTCCTTGAACAGGGGCACGCAGACGAAGCCGATAAAGACAGCGAACTGTATGATCTGCATGCGAGTGATGTAACGCTTCCACCACAGGTACTTCTGCACAGAGGGCCCCAGAGCCGCCAGGAAATAGTAGCTGTACATGACGATATGGATGAAAGAATTGATGGAGACACCCATGATACCCTGACCGTCGGCGCCGAAAGTGATGAAGAGCCAGCCATTCCAGACGACCAGAGTGTGGTGCACGACGTGGAGGAAGGAGATATGGCTGTACTTCTTTCGCAGGAGAAAGAAAATCGTGTCGGCGAAGTCGAGGATACGCACTACGAAGTACCACCAGCAATATGTGACGATGGTGATCGATTCGGGGTCGTGGAAGTCGATGCCCTGGCAGACCCAGCTGTAGCCGCCGCCCAGATAAGAGTGTCTGAGGAACTTGTAGAAGAAAAATATGTTGAGCAGTACCATGCAGACGTTATAGGTCATGATTACACGTTTAAGGTCGTAGGCCTTGCGATCTTCCATGTACCGGGGGCCCCACACCTTGACCACGTACAGGTACCCGGCGATTAGTGTTAGCACCATGGTTGGGTTTCCGATCAGAGGGAAATCCTTGGTGCGCGGGTCAGCTTGCTCCTTGAGCAGCTCAATGAAGTCCATGACGTAGCTCGTCATTGTGAATCTGGGCAATAGGAAAAAACAAAAATGTAAATGACTCATTACTCAAAAGCGCTCTTTTATTGTTTCTATCGCCTCGAAATATGCCCTGCAACCCCCCTACCTTCCGCTCACCACTGGTGCACATTTATCTGCGCATACGCGAAAAAAAAATTACATTGTGCGGTTGGACGCTTCCATGAAGCGACACATAGGCTGAGAGAGCGCCGCACTTTGGGGAAACTATTTTAAACTACGTATTTACACTTTTTTCTATAAACGTTAGCGCATCGAGCATGCACACGGACGCCTTTCGCGCTTCGCAGTCTGGCCACCGACGTGGGCAGCAATATAGAAACAAAAAACTGTGACCGAGAAACACGTCAATACACTTACCACGGATAGGCAAAGTGAGTGTCTTCTACCTCGCTACCTTCTAATCGAAAACGCTAGCAGCAAACTCCGATTACGAAGTGAGAGCCTGAAATGGTTTGATCGAGCTGCGCTCAAATAACACGCTTGCTCGATATTTGTAGTACTTTAGCATTGCATTCACGACCGGCCTACAAGCCTGCCTTCAAGGTAGATATCAAAGACAAAACGTGCTGCAAGCCTTCATCAATAGGGTCACACGTGTCCTTTTCTGCTTTCTATTTCTGAAGACTACAACGCGTCAATGTGAAAAAATAAGGAATATAACTAGCAGAGTAACGTAGGAGAATAGAAGTATTTCCTTTGAGGAAATTACGAGGCCGTTGCTCGTTGGGGGCACCGATGCCAAAGGCTGCAAGCTAAATGTAAGCTCGCAGAAGTACCTGTTGGCATCGAAGGTTAATTTTGACGAGATGTTCATTGAGGAGTGATTGTGCGTATCTTTGGGATATCTTTTGAGCCACCGGTCAGCGTGATGTCTTTAACATTTTTAAAGGAAAAATGAACGATAAGCATGATACAAAGAAAAACATAAGCCAGCTAAGTTTCGAAGACACGACGACGTGATAAGAAAGCTCAAGGTGCTACAGCGCACATCATACGCCCTGAGCTTCGAGACGAACGTTCGTCACAGCAGGTTGACGAGTCGAATTTTATAGTGATTGGCTCGAAGCCCAATTCAATGAAGCCGAGAAAGAAGCGATAAAAAAAAGCCGGTGTTTTTGAGCGACCATGATACGCGTGGGAACCAAGCGTGCCGCCTCGGCTCACTTCTTATCGTGATGAGCGTGTGTCTACCTCACGCTAGTCGCGTGCCACTGCGATGAAAAGTGGGCTTTCCTAGTGTTGTACGCCGCTATGCTATCGCGAAGGCATACGACGCACATGCAGAGAGCAAGCCAGTTTCCTTCTTAGGGAAGACTCATATTGTGCATTAGGATTCATCACACACCACGGACTCAAATTGTTAAAAAATAAAAAAAAAAATATGTCAGCCGGAATGCTTCTTCTGACCTTGCTTATTGTTTCGGACGTGTTATTCCATCATAATATCGCATAAAGGAGTAATTTCTGAATTATTTCTTTGCGGATGCGTAAAGTAATGTCTAAACCATGACAGTTAATTATCTATTGGACAAGCAGAACTCAAGTGTGCCCTGGAAATACCCTAAATGCACGGTTAAATAAGGTGAGGGGGGGGGGGGGGGATTTATCTTCCTCTGCGTGATATTTAATTTTCCTTTTGTCCGACTGCGAACTGAAGCAGAACGGGTAAACAGAATCTGTGACTGCGCACTCCGCCTTCCGTTTCATCACACAGCCGGCATCAGACAAGCACTGGAGCACCGAACACTTAACCATGTCCGCAGAAGGCGGCACCATCAGCCCTCGTAGAAACCCCTCCGAGCTCTGCCTGTAACAATACAAACAGTAACGCTGCCCGTATTCATTCGGCGCTGGCCCTGAAGAATTAATCAACTCATAGCTGGCTGAACGAAGCGCCAGCAGCAAGTCGGCCTAACATGGCGATAATGATGCTCACCCAATGCTCCTAAGAGCAGTTGACGTCAGCTGTGTATCGAAACGAAAGGCGGAGTTAGTGAAGTACAGACGCCCAATGACCTTTCAGCTTCGCTTCGGGGGTGAGCAGAGGCGCGAAATTCGACAAAGTGCAGCGGGACCAACTTCTTTATTTCTCTCGTCGTACTTAACAATGCCTTTACTACCGGAAGGGCGCGGCTGAATCTTGTGTGCAATGGCCAAAATCAATCGGGCGGTTCAGAAGATAGAGCATTCCAATTATTTGCTTTATAAACTACTTCTTTATGCTTAATTACGGCGGAATTGGTTTCACGCCCACAACACTACTACGACCGAAGAAACTAATGCCACGTTATTTTTAAACTGGGTTCACCGTCCCCAAGGCACCCTGTAAGGTTGAACGTTAGACAGAAAATAGAAATCTAAAACATTCTGTGTGACTTTTGCGCAGTTTGTTAAAGGAAACGTCGCATTACGGCAACCACATTTTACGGTGAAGTCTTCGTGACAGAGTTTACGGACGCAGTTTTTCCGGAGAAAATACGCACGGTGCCTTCTTCAACAAACAACGCGAAAAATACGGGGAAAGGAGAGCTTAATAGGCGAGGTTAGCAGCACCACTTAGTTCCTATCTCGGTCTGCATCCGAAAGTGCATAGAGAGCAAGTTAATCACGCATGAACGTACACACAACCATGCAAGTCCCAAGGGTAATGTTCAACACTCACGGTATATATTTTGATCTCTCAGTGCGAAGTCAGACTTAGTTACGACCTTCCTTCTGTGTGCAGACTGGATTCCTCTGGAAAACAACGTTTCAGAACACATTAAAACACAATCGAAGCTTAGAAGTTATAAAATACACTAAGCAAAACATTTTTTTCGCGATATGTCCTGAATACCTAGAATAACTGTGATGCACGGACCTTTCGTAATATGTGAAATCCCGCGACAAACGTACAAGTAGTAATGCTGAAAGTGGCGCCCAACGGCTACAGCTATGAGAGCAGGGCCGTGATACAAGGGGTTTTTTATGAGAATATGACATAACGTACAAGGTGCGTTAAGGAATAAAGAAAAGAATAGCATCGGAAATGTCTGCACACAAGCCGAGTAAAAATTTCGAGAGAAGGAGCTACACACAGTTGAAGTTTTGTCAGCTATGTTTTAACATCTCCGCTGTTCATAAGAACGAACTTTTTCCGATTTCAGAGCGCTAGGCTGTTTGCCAAGCAAAATTGAAAAAAGAAAAAACGTCATAGTTTATTATAGCCTTTGCACAAAATGTACAAGGTCACTGCATCTTGTGGCCTGTTCAAACAGTAAGACAGCCAGTAGATTGCAAATAATCCGGTAGAAAACTAATGAATACTGTCGTACGAGCATCAAGTACATCGAAATGGAGTCATAAGCGAAAAGACAACGCTCGAACAGTGCAGAATACTCGTAGATAAAAAAAAATAATGCAGACAGCGTTATATTTTGCTACCCAAGAGGAACATGTAAAAAGAACAACCTGAGGAACTTAAGAAAGCTTGATCCTATTTATTCTTTATGGTACAGGCTATCGCTAACTTACTGATATATTTGTGTTGCGCGTTGCAACGCTTAATCCTAATGGCAAAGCGTGCCGAAGGCAAGCATGCCTCCTAGCTTCTCCCAAACACCCGATTGAAAATGCGCTGATCAGAGGCTAGCCCGTTGTACACGGCAAATATTTTCTTATTCGTGAAATAAAAACGCGTTGAAGCCGCGTCGGTTACACTGGTTAACTGCCAGAAAGAAATGCTCCATAAAAATAAGTCTGTGTTGCAAATAGACACTGAAATTGATAATAAAAACGTACAAGTTAACTTTTCACAGCTATGCGAAAAAGGGAGAAACTTTCCGAAAACAAAAAGGACGCGACGAGGACGGTAATCGAGATGATCGAGCAGGGGCGAGTAAACGAAGGGAGTTTGATACAGAGTAAAGCACCAATAGCACTACTCACGGTGCTGACGTTCTCTCTTATCCACGTTTTCCAGCAATCCACAGCAGGCGACAGCAAAAGAGAACAGTGTCGAAAAGAACGGACGCACTGGACGACTACCGGGCGGGGGCGCACGGGTTCCTCTCCTCTGGCCACCAACAGCACCGACCAGTGAAAACAAAAACCCCGGCTATGAGTTCCGCTCGGTCGCCAGAGCTGCCTTAGCTGAGCGACTGTTGCGAGCCGAGAAAGTGCTATCGCTATTTATGCTCCGGATTCGCGAGGGCTGCCACTACCATCCGGAATCGGCGAGTTGCTGCGCCGGACGAAGAAAGAGGAAAGGAGGTGGGGGGGCAACACCACGCGCGGGATCTTGACAGAGCCGTGGCGAGGGTGAAAGGGCGCTGTTGCTGCTGTTTCGGGGCTGCTACGGTAGCTATTGGAAAATCGCTGCAGCGGAGACTTCGCCGCGGCAACCGCCGGAAAGGAGGCAGGGAATACGAGAGACGACTTGAGAGAGCGGTGGACGACGAAGGTGGGACGAGGAGAGTTGAGGGCGAGGAAGAAACCACCGTCACAAGGTAAGGAGGTACCCACGGATCCAGGCGCGCGAGTCGGCTCCGATTGACAAGCCTGCTAAGATCGGACTACGGGGAGCGCTCTCATGGTCTTCTTCGGCGCGCCTACGACCGAGGGCGTTGTACGGAGGTGACCACTGCAAGTAGTGGGGTATGAAGCTTCGAAACGGGAGGAAGACAATAGGGAGAGGGGAAGTGTCAGAGTTTGATACGCTACTGCCGTTAACAATGTTTGGAAAGAAAGAACGTAGACAAAACCCCGTTATCAAATGGGCAAACGATCCCACAAGGTGTACTCAAACGGCACGAACCGCTTCAGTGGGTGTCAACCGTCTCAAGCTAAACAAACAGGCGGGCATGACCGACGTCAGGTGTGGGGCGACACAAAGATGACATGGCATGCGGGAGGGCCAGCGGGGTTCGCTGGGCTGCGCGGATCAAGCAAGCGGAATGCGCGAGACATGGCATTCACCGCAGCCGTGCGGAAAGCCAGAAAGGGCACGACCTTTGGAGGGACGAGTGACTTCCCCGCTACGGTAGCTGAACTATTGCGTTGCGGCGGAACACGCTTCGCTATAGCGGGAGACGATGGTTTGGAATGCATCGGGTTTTTCACTTTTTTTTTTTTCATGGAAAACGCACGAACGGTGGAACATGCGCAATGCAAGCCGGACAGGCAGCATTTCGCTTTATTGTTTCAGTCTTCGTTCAAGCTTTGAAGGAAATGTTAGCTATGTGCTCCAAAGGATGAATAATTGTAAGTTCTATCTTTCTGAGATCTGGTGCCTTGTAGTATCGGTCTCGTGCCTTGTTTTTTTTTTTTTTTTTGTTGTTGTTTTTTTGTCCTTCCTATTGAGGGCTGAATACCAAAGTAATTTCGCAGGAACCGTTTGTTCGTTTCATCGATAGGATAATGTTATGGACTATGATGCATATCGTATTCACGAAGCGACTTCGGATTAATTTTGATCCCCGGAATACCTGTAGCATGTTCAGAAATATCCATACAAGTTCGCCTGTTTTATTTATTTAAATGCATACCCCGTAGTCGCAACACCAAATGGCGAATTTGCTTAGTTTGGTTTCGTTCTGTGGGGTTTAACGTCCCAAAGCGACTCAGGCTATTAGAGGCGCCGTATAGTGGAGCACTCCGGAAATCTCGACCACCTGGGGTTCTTTAACGTGCATTGACATCGCACAACACACGGGCGCCTTGCTTTTCGTCTCCATCGAGAAGCTGCCGCCGAGACCCGGATTCGATCCCGCATCCTTGGGAACAGTAGTCGAGCGCCGTAACCACTGCGCCACCCCGGCGGGGTTAAATGGCGACTTTGCGTTAAGTATTATGGCGCCGCAGAACGTTGTAGAATATATATATATATATATATATATATATATATATATATATATATATATATATATATATATATATATATATATATATATATATATATATATATATATATATATATATATATATATATATATATATAAAGAAACGAAATCTCTTAAGCCGATGCAAAGTCCCCTACTTCTTTTGGGAGCCACGATATGACTTCTTTCTTCGCCATAGCAGCCCATTTCCGAGAGCACGAAACTTTGCTTTATGGCGCGAGATGGTTCAATATCTTTGAAATGACACGTTCTTGAAACAACGATCTAGTTCTATACCGTTTATGCACATTGTTTTACTGAATTCTTTCATTTGTTCAGTCTATAGTTGGCCTCATTTGCTCTTCTTTGCTCTGTTGCACGTTCCAGCACACCCGGCCTAGTGCGCATTTTTCAAAAAAAGAAAAAAAGAAAGAAGAACGCTTACCGCATGAGTACGGAGTGTGATTGCGCAGTAGAAACGTCAAAAACCGCCGGATAACAGCAGCAACCAGTATCTATTTCAACAAGATAGAACGTACCGTTTGTTTGGCTTCTTCAGCCGAAGTTCCATCGCTAGACAGATATAATTAAAACGCTGCGAACAGAGGCCCGGTTAGGAGGTGCGTGTTTTAACTTTACTTGGCCGCTGGCATCCAGTGTGTTTCCCGCGTTGTAAGTGCGCATTTTTCAAAAAAGAAAAAAAGAAAGAAGAACGCTTACCGCATGAGTACGGAGTGTGATTGCGCAGTAGAAACGTCAAAAACCGCCGGATAACAGCAGCAACCAGTATCTATTTCAACAAGATAGAACGTACCGTTTGTTTGGCTTCTTCAGCCGAAGTTCCATCGCTAGACAGATATAATTAAAACGCTGCGAACAGAGGCCCGGTTAGGAGGTGCGTGTTTTAACTTTACTTGGCCGCTGGCATCCAGTGTGTTTCCCGCGTTGTATCCATGCTTGTGTATCCTATACTGCGCATTAGCATAGACGCTGAGGCATGGCGGCGGATATCATAACATCTAAGAACGGAAATGTTCCTAATTTGAGGCAGTATAAGTACAGTAATTTAAACCATATATAAACCAAACCACGTACGGTACAGTATAATATAGCATGCATGGTATGATGCGCAGAGTTTGGAGTTCTAAACTTCCACTGGGATTCTTCAACGCGCACTGACATCGCACAGTACTCGGAAGGATTCGCATCCCGCCTAAATACCAAAATGAGAACGATTTGATGTATTGTTACAAAATAAACCTGATGCAAGATGAAAAAAGAAAAAAAAAAAAACGTCGCTCAATATTTATGCAGGGGGCGGAGAACCCTTTCTTTTTTCTTTTTTTTTTTTTGGTCACTGCCGTCAACTTCCTTATTCTTTGCTGCTTTATGCGTCTTAGTTGATCAGGTGCAATTGATATTTTCATCAGGGATGTCATTAGACCGCTTAAATGTGCATTCTGTGTATCGCAGGTTTTGCAAGATTGCCGAGCGGTACTGAATTGGCTTATTTTATATAGGAAGGGACACCTTTTGTCTCGTTAGATGTATTTAGACTATAGCTCTCTGCCATGGTTAGCAGTGAGTGCACTGCAAAAAAAAAAGTCAGAATTATAAAGGAAACGAAGGAAGCATAAAAGAGAGAAGGAAGAAAGTTTACAAGTTTTATTCTCGTGTCATGAAACACGGCGAACAAAGGTCACTGCTAGTTTGTTTGGAAAACCAATGGACAGAGAGTGAAGACGAGATTGAGGATTACTGTACCGGCGGGTGGCACAGGACAATTGGATGTTAGGCGATTGGGAGACCAATTTTCCGGATCCAGACATATACCGAATTGATGGCGATGCTGATAATGGCAGATGTAAAATTAGACCACATATGACTGATACATGGCCTTTCGAAACGAAATTTCTGGTAGTTAAGCGTCCTCTGCAATTAGGATGAAAAATAACCATCAGATCAGTCACACGTCAGGAATAATTCTCTCAGGGCTCAACATAAAACATGGCATTATACAACTGCCCCAGACATAAGAAAAACACAATGAAGGTTACTAGACTGGCGACGGGAAAGTTTTCAGCACTGCTCTTTTCTCTTTGATGCATAGTTTATGAACCCTAATTATTTCTACACGAATTCTGTAGTGCCGAAACACGCCGCAGACATTTGTCGATATCTTCGTTATATATAGAGAGCTGAAGTAAGCAGTGTGAAGACCAGAGAGGTAATCTAATAAAATTATTCTTGTGCAAGCATTGCAACCAAACTAGCGGTCACAAGAGGTAATCTCCCACCTACTGCAGCAGGTGCCATGAAACATCGTCAGGAGCTAGTCTCTTTGCGTCACAAAAATTAGTAAGCGTCATGCTGCATATTGAGGGAACCAGGTCATGTCATCACGGAAAAACAGCTGGTAATCCTTTGCAGTCTTCGAGAGCATCCATAGCTTTGTGAGTCGGTTCGATTCTTTCAGGATAAGTAAAAAAAGACGCGCACAAAAACCCCGGCTGCCACTGAGCCGAAGCCGTCGACGTCAAATGCCGTCAGCGATCGACGGCGCTCGCCGTGCGCAGCTTCGATGTAAGCGATGTCGTTCCTGATCGGCGCGAAGCCGTCTACGTAAAGCTGCAGCTTTGAAACTGGGCGCTTGAGGATGCGGTTATGACGTCATCGAAACTCCACCTTGCTAGGTTTCATTCTACTGCTGTCAGTGGCACTTGGCCTCGGAAAGTGAGGAGACTGTCTTCCGGATGCACCGGCCACCGTTGATGCATCTCTCCGCGTTAAGCGCTCCTGCCTTTGTCTTCCAAAACCGCCATCCATCCACCCTAAATAGGTCCATTAAGCACCAACCAACCTGCCTTTACCCTGCACAACACTTTCACCCGCAGGAAGCACTCGTAACGAAGGAACGAATAAGCGATGACGAGATCGAATTTGCAAGACTCAATGGGAAGGCCGGCATGCGCTCTAGAAACATCACATGCTACCTGTACTATCACTGCCTTATCCAAGTGGCTGCCCACACAACTATACCTGCGAACTGTAGAAGCGCCACCCATCGCACATCTTTACCCCCTTCTCCCAGTAAAAAGGAAAAAAAAATATATATAGTGTCGTACATGGGCAGCATAGGCTTAAATTAAAATAATTAATTTGAGCCACATTAGCAAAGTGAGTGAGTAATCTTTATTAAATGAAGCTAACCCGATGCCTATTTACTAACAGGGGGAGTTGGAAAAAGGAGATCACATTTTAACGTCAATGTCTGCCGCACGTGTAAACTCCCAGAGAGATAGAAGCGTGGGTCGGGCCTGGGCGTCGTCGCTGCTCGTGTATGTGAGAGCACTGAATGTGGTGACGTGAGATAAATGGTAGTTTCTTCTGATGTCTCGGTAGGTAAAACCACTTCCGCTCGATGGAAGCGCACTGTGTGCGCTTCCATCGAGCGGCTGTGCCAGGACAGTACCACAACATGTCAGTGTGAACGTATAATCCTCGGCGAGAAATTCAAACGCTATCGCGGCTTCCTCGCTTCAGGTTTTGCTATCATCCCCTGAAAAAAAAAAAAAAAATCCTTCTTCTCATTTTTATACGAATTTCATAATCTCAGCGCATTATCTAGCGGTTTTCTACATGTCGTTATAAATGTTCCAAATTCACGCGCATTTTGAGCATTCAGCTCTGATTCGGACAGAGTTATGAGACAGAAATTCACGTTCCTGGTGTAAGGTTCTCAGTTGCAGTTATGAGTCATTAAACCATCTAGGCTCGTGAATCCTATTGCAGCACTCCGCTCATGTTCGGCAACATGCTTAAAACTCCTAATAAGTATCTCGCTTAGTGAGAGTCTAATCAAAGTGATGCGGAGTTAGTCACCTAGTTCATCCTCCGACGAGTGAGATATTTTTCAGAGCAAAGGCCTTTTCCACTGAACTCCAGTTGTCTCGGTCTCACGATAACCAAAGTGAATGGTTAGGCTCAATTTATTTTGCGCTCGTAAACTGTTTATTTTTACTTAAACGCATACCTAAACGCTACCACTTGGCTATCTGGCGCAGTCTCAGCTGACACTCGTGAGCAGCAGCAACAGCCTCAATTCAAAGAAGTAGCAATACACCCGCATTCCTATTTTGTCAGAGAGAGATCTGATTTGATGTGGTAGCATAAGGTCCTCAGAAATCTGTATTTTCCAGCTTTGCAGACCGTCGTATGTAGCGAATGACAAAATGCAGAAATCATGAGTGTTCGAAAAAAAAGAAGGAAAAAGAAACACCTAGAATTACAGCTTCAGCTCAAACGAACGTCGAAAATAACTCGATAAAACTGTTTCTTGTGAACACCGACTACCTTAAATGTGTGTGTGTGTGTGTGTGTGTGTGTGTGTGTGTGTGTGTGTGTGTGTGTGTGTGTGTGTGTGTGTGTGTGTGTGTGTGTGTGTGTGTGTGTGTGTGTGTGTGTGTGTGTGTGTGTGTGTGTGTGTGTGTGTGTGTGTGTGTGTGTGTGTGTGTGTGTGTGTGTGTGTGTGTGTGTGTGTGTGTGTGTGTGTGTGTGTGTGTGTGTGTGTGTGTGTGTGTGTGTGTGTGTGTGTGTGTGTGTGTGTGTGTGTGTGTGTGTGTGTGTGTGTGTGTGTGTGTGTGTGTGTGTGTGTGTGTGTGTGTGTGTGTGTGTGTGTGTGTGTGTGTGTGTGTGTGTGTGTGTGTGTGTGTGTGTGTGTGTGTGTGTGTGTGTGTGTGTGTGTGTGTGTGTGTGTGTGTGTGTGTGTGTGTGTGTGTGTGTGTGTGTGTGTGTGTGTGTGTGTGTGTGTGTGTGTGTGTGTGTGTGTGTGTGTGTGTGTGTGTGTGTGTGTGTGTGTGTGTGTGTGTGTGTGTGTGTGTGTGTGTGTGTGTGTGTGTGTGTGTGTGTGTGTGTGTGTGTGTGTGTGTGTGTGTGTGTGTGTGTGTGTGTGTGTGTGTGTGTGTGTGTGTGTGTGTGTGTGTGTGTGTGTGTGTGTGTGTGTGTGTGTGTGTGTGTGTGTGTGTGTGTGTGTGTGTGTGTGTGTGTGTGTGTGTGTGTGTGTGTGTGTGTGTGTGTGTGTGTGTGTGTGTGTGTGTGTGTGTGTGTGTGTGTGTGTGTGTGTGTGTGTGTGTGTGTGTGTGTGTGTGTGTGTGTGTGTGTGTGTGTGTGTGTGTGTGTGTGTGTGTGTGTGTGTGTGTGTGTGTGTGTGTGTGTGTGTGTGTGTGTGTGTGTGTGTGTGTGTGTGTGTGTGTGTGTGTGTGTGTGTGTGTGTGTGTGTGTGCGTGCGTGCGTGCGTGCGTGCGTGCGTGCGTGCGTGCGTGCGTGCGTGCGTGCGTGCGTGTGTGTGTGTGTGTGTGTGTGTGTGTGTGTGTGTGTGTGTGTGTGTGTGTGTGTGTGTGTGTGTGTGTGTGTGTGTGTGTGTGTGTGTGTGTGTGTGTGTGTGTGTGTGTGTGTGTGTGTGTGTGTGTGTTTGCGCGTGCGTGTGCATGCGGGTGGGGGGAGCGTTGTGTTACCTGTTCGGCAGCAAAAGACAATATTTCGGGTGAAAATTAATTGAAGTTCAGAATAATGCTTATTTAAGTTTCTGCCACTGTTCAATCTCGTGATGTGCCAGGAATGCGTGATAAGTGGTTAGACCAGCCTCAAATCTTCATAATCTTTAGTTTTGTTGGTACTGGAACCGTTGCCTTATGAAAAACGGCTGATAGTGGCAATGTCACTGTTTTGTTTTCATATTTTGCCATCCCTTAAAAAGCTCGCTTGTAGTTGAAATCTAAATCATCGTGATAAAACTGGTAATCGATCAATGGAGGTCAAATTCACTTCCCCCTTTACATTCGTTTTCTTCACAGCAGTGAAACTTCACGGTGTAACAGGCCTTTCCCCCCTTTCCGTCCAACTATTCATGTTATGCAATCTGCCTTTACGCATCCCGTTCGATGCCACAGCGCTATTTTGGTATTATAGCATAGGCACGTGTTCGCTGTGCAGGAAATGAAGGAGCAAGTTATCGTTGTCATGTCATCTCTCCGCGAAAAAGTCAAGGCTAAGCGTGTCTTTTCGTGTGACAGAGCTCAGATGGGAGTAAACATTGTGCCGGACAATTGTCTTTCCTTGTTAATGTGTCCAATTCACCGCGTGAATGATGTATTACTTTTCTGGCGTTGCGCCGGCAGTATCTAGAAAATCTACAGAGGCCAGACGTAGCCTTTTGCGCCTCTTTCTAACTATGAGAATTCGAATGGGACAGTATAAGAGGACCACCAACATTCTTTTTTTTTTATTTTGAGCGTTGAGGTAATTCTGTTCACTGCAGGTATCCCTTGCGCTTCGAGAATTCTTGAGCCTAGCTGTTAATGCTGGGCTATGGCTTCTGCTCGGTCGTTCCCACGAGGCTTCCGCTGTGGATCGATTGTGGAAAAGTGATTTGGCCTTTGGCTTCTGGCCACCTTTGCCAGTGAGACCACTGAATCGAGCAAATAGAGACGCGAAACAAGGGGGCACTTCTTAAGGTTTCGGGTTGTAATAGGAAGAAGATTGTTACGTTGAGGCTGCTCATGATATTCGGAGTGCGTTGTATACCCAAACCCAAACGGCTGCGATGGCATGGTAAGCTTGCCGTGCTTGTTTACGGAGCAACATTTCCTGTATTGACAGTCGTACTGTCATAGTTGTCTCCTGCGGTGCGTGTCATGGCCATGACCATGTCCCTCTTTTCTAGGACGTTGTACGTAGCTCCGGGAAACGGTTGTACACTTTTTCACATTGCGACGCGGCAGCGTTGGAGAAGGTCTAACTGGCGCGTCACGAAATTGGGGGCCGAATTCTCAAGGTTTCTGGCACGGAAAGACGATTCGTGGCTGAGTCGTGGCCGTGTGACAGCCAATTACGGTAGCGCGGCGTACTATAGCTAAGCCGGCGGCAAAACGCGGACCATTCAGTGAAGGGGGATCTTCTTACAGCACGGCTGTTTCGTGTAAAAGAAATCGTGCTGAATATAAATTGTAACAAGCACCTTGCAGGCTAATGTTTCAAAGGTTCCAGCGTCAGGCAGCGCGTACTCATTCGGTAACAGAGCTTTTGTTTAATTTTCCAGGACAATCCACGAAACTAAGACTGGAAAGTTTTTACGAAGCTTTGCACACCTTGTAAACATTGAGAGGGGTGTGGGCGCACGTGTGTCGGCATGAAGCTGGTTTCGCGGACGTACGCAGAAATATGCTTAGCAAAAAGAGAGAAAGAAGAAACTCGCCTTAACGAGCAAGTGAGGCAGGAGAGATGGCTTAACCGATAAACTATTAGCAAGTCTTCAAGGTCATAAATTCCTTCGAACTGTCGAGCTATTTCGTGTGAAATTTTACTGTTATATTCCCCTTCGCACACAGACACACACACACACACACACACACACACAAGCACACACACCCTATGAGGATCAGATGTAGAGGGCATAAAAAAAAAAAGACAAGATTCTATTTGCACTTTGTATTTTATTAACGTACATTTTCCTCACTGACAGCAATCTCGTCGCAGCTACAGCTGCAAGAAAAACAGTCACCAAATGGAGCCCATCGTAACCTTGACACTTCTTCTGTCTTTTTTTTTTTTTTTTGTCCGAAAACGCAAGACTCGACAGCTGTGTTGGGGACAGCAAGTGTTGTCCTCCTAAGCAGCGTTTCAGGACAAAGTAGCAGCGCTTCAACGCATAAGTTGAAACAAGTCAAAGTCAAAGTCAAAGTGTGGCAGTCATAGTTTTGTGTGGCAGGGGCGCGGCTATCTTTTGCAGCACTGGCAACCGAGAAGAGCAGATAATTTCTATGGGCACTCGAGTCAGAAAAAGGGGGAGGCACGGCGCGCCGCAAATGCTTTCGCAGTGTACGCTCCTATTATAGTTGTTGATGCTGCTGATGATGATGACGACGATGTACTCAGTCGTAATAGCACATACCGATGGCAGGGATTGGCCAGGGTGCATTGCATGTACAAAACAATTATGAACAAGAGTTGAGTATTTAGATGCATTTGTGTCTTAAAATAGAAAGGGAACAAAAAACAAAAACACAAATTAAACGGAAATGAATATGCAAAACATTCTCGTTCTGGTAGAGGAATCTACCTTGTGTAAATATATAGCCGTGAACAGAATGCTACACTGCAATGAGATTGTTTCGCTCCAAGAATTGTTTTGCTTGTGCCAACGATTCGCGACACTACGGTTAAGTGCGCATAATGGTAAAGATTGCCGATTTCAGTATCATCTGTGGATTAGTATGATTGATTTGTGCATTTTGACCACCTGCCACAGCCACAATTGAGTCTACAGCGTATACGTGTAGATATATAAATTAATCATTATCCTTTCTTCTTTTTTTGCAAAAATCTAATCTCGTATTTAGCGACACTCTCGTACAGACTTACGGATTCTCTGCGGACCACGTAGTTGGCTTTCGTTTTCCGTGCAAGAAAATTTCTGATTGGAACAGCGTGCCAGCTTATTGCTAGCTACTAGTGCTTTGCATTTTTCGCACTTTGGCATGAAGTTTCTCTCTCTTGTCTCCTTCTTGAACTTCGTGGCCTCGAGTATAAAATTATTCAAAATTTGAGCGCCGCTTCTTAAGCGTTTTTGCGAAACAATGAGGCAAAGAATTTGAGGGGTGCTTGTATGTACGTAAGTGCAGTTACAAAGCACTCTTTATATTTCACAAGCCAATATCAATTTCTTAGAACAAAAAAAAAAAAAAAAAAAAGAGTCACGAGCGAGCGGCGCAGGGCTTGTAGCTCTTATTTCTCTTTTTAGAATTTTAGAAATTGGCTTTGGTTCGTGACGTTTCTCTCGGTTACGCCGGCTAAGGCATTTGGGAAAATGCTTAGTATTTTGGAGAAATGCAGAAGCTACCTGCTCGAATACCGCTATCACTCCTCCGCGCCGCCGAAAGGTGAAACTAACCTTTTATTAGTATTCTTTTTCTTCTCTAGCGCTTTAACCATAGCACAGCTGTATAAAGCACCAAGAGGCGTCATATTGGTTGGCATTCCCACGGATATGAGATCAGCAGAAAAGGATAAGGGCTTAGTAGATCGTCGTTGCATCGCGACTCCATGAACGGCACCTTCATTGAGCTGGCGCCTACCCCGATTATACTTTTTACCAAGGTTTCGCTTTAGGTCAGTGAAGCGGCTCGCAGCGGGTGGCAGTGGCGGCTTGTTTTTCTTGCCTTGACTGAGATCCGAAAAATCTCACGCATCCCTACGTGTCGCGTTTCCTTTCCCCAAATGCGCGCTAATCCTCACGCTGGTGGAAAGTTTCTTTCTTTTTTCGCTTTAATCTGCGCTCATAAAGTATCGTGACACCGAACCATTAGCTGAAAATGCCAAGTTGCGATGGTTGCTGATCCAGGGCGCACAACTAACATGCCAGCCGAAGCTAAGCAAAAATAAATAAATAAAAGCAGAAAGAAAATAAATCTCCAGTGCCTGCTATTTTTAGAAGATAATATAAAATCTCGCTAGTAGTCAATCCATGCCACGCCTGCAGTACCGTACATCGTTCAGTGCAGTTGGGGAGATCGTACATCGTACAAGAGGCAGATCAGAAACGTACATATACCAATGCTCTTCCTAACCTTTTACCGTCTTTCGGTCAAAATGTCCTGGTCACGTATAGTGCGAAAATTCGTTCCAAATGTAGAGTCTCGAGAAAGGCAGGAAAATGGTGGCGCGTTATTTTACGATGACCATTAGTAACTTTTATGCGTAAATAATGTGCACTCTTACTCCGTAAGGTGTATCCCCGCAATTCGTAAGCTCTTTTCGCAGTGTTAGAAGATGCGGCTAAACTCACCATATGGTACCACAAGCATGCAGTACCTCCGTATTTTTTGTAGGCTACCTTAAGCTAACCGCGTCCACAGTTCACGATGCCATAGAAACAAGGCAAGTGTCCTCTTCGCCTCCACCCTCCCCTTTCCTCCACAGCACACAGAACGATGCCACAGCAGAAGAACAATGCCAGTCTTCGATTGCATGAGCGGGGCATGAGAGAAGTACGCCAGCTCGTGCTCTCGCATGCCCGCGAGCTGTCATTGGCGTGTGTACATGAACTGCAAAAGAAAAAGTGAGCTTTATTATCTGTATGAGAGACGGAGTCACTCCTAGCAAACCACCAATGACCGTGTGTCAATGTTCCAACAAGCCAGGAAAGGAATTGATTCTCCTTACCCCACTCC
Organism: Amblyomma maculatum; assembly: GCF_055883805.1. Taxonomy (NCBI): domain Eukaryota; kingdom Metazoa; phylum Arthropoda; class Arachnida; order Ixodida; family Ixodidae; genus Amblyomma; species Amblyomma maculatum. Next base: position 36,028,161 of record NC_139347.1, on the reverse strand, counting down.
CTTTGGATGGGTAGTATTTATATAGCGACCCTGCTGTCTCACCTTATCGGCTGTTTTTTTCCTCTTATAGCTCGCACACAAGCTTGTATACAAGTGACTAAGATTCACGGGACGTGCAACCAATTTAGCTCCGTGCATAAAGACAACTAAAACAAGTTCACATAATCATGACTGAGAAAAAATAGAGAAAGCTATTTCTGTTGGTAAATAGTCAGGATGAAAGGATTCCTTCTTGTCCCTCCATTTTTCCATTTTTATTTATTGTTATCTGTTAGACTGGTACCGCGTTTTATTATGCAGCTCACGTCTCGGAGCTGGCACCGAGAATCAAATCGACGCTACGAAAATGTCGAATCTTTCTCAACGGTGAACTACCTGTTTATATGTATTTTTTTCTCTTCTGTTGTTGCGTGCTTTTCTTGTTTTCGAATGGATGTATAGCTGGAAAAGAAAAATGTAAAAATTGACGTTTTTTATCGCCCACTCAAAGCAACTCTATCTGATAGACAAATATTTTGGCGGACGTTTTTTTTGTTTTCGTGGTGTATGACGTAGGCCTATAAAACATGTTATAACAGTGCTATTGGTCTGTTTTGTTTATTTTTTCTGCTTGTAGCAACATTTCCGCGGAAACTTTTTCCGTGAATGATAGTAATTAATAATAGCGCCCTTTCTGTCCTTGTGCGCAGCGGTAATTAACCGTTTCGTGCCGTGATAACAGTTGGCAGGCGCATTGATTTTTTTACAATGAATTCCCATTCTTTTCATGCAGTTCAGTATTAAACTAAAACTGCGTGACACTAAAGAGCACACCGCGCTTTAGCGTGGCAGCCAAACGGTTACGAACTGCTATCAACATGAACGAACTTTAACCATATATACTATCTAACTTCTCGTTTTAGCTAGAAGAATACACATCAGGACGCATCGCTGTTACAACGTGTTGCTAGAGTGAGTATTACGCAACTCATTCTTCAAGTTGTGTGTTCACGGTTGTCATTCAGTTCCAGCCGAGTGTACTGCACACTTATTTCGAAGTAAACCGGACAAGCAGGCGGCAGCTGCCTCTTAACCGGTGCCAAGAATTCGGTTTGTTTTGGTTGAACACACAACAACAACAACAATCGGCGAGAAACCGTCGATGCAAGGAGATAAGCTCGGCGGCACCTTTGCCTTGGTTTCCCATGGAAGCAGGAGGCCGTGGCGTATAAAACCTTTCCGATCTGCCCAGCCGCTATGACGCGATTTGGTGACGCGATAGAGTGAACACGCCGTGTACACTCACTGCGCTCTATGGGGAATTCGAAGGAAACTTTGGCCTAGTGGTATTTGCGTCACACTTATTTTGATCTCGATCGCGTTGTGTCTGGATCTGTGTGTACACCTCGCAAGGGCAATTCGCTCGTGTTGGCTCCGAATGAGACCCGCTCTCATCTTCTTTCCCAGGATAGCTTTCATGTTTTAAGATAAGAGTATATGCATGCAGCTATAAGCATGTAAGCATATCGAGTAGAAAAGGACGAAGCGGAAAATATGACAGAGTTTACATCGTCTCGTCCAGCACTTTTAAATGAAGATCCATTCTTCCCACGTATAAATATACTCCACTGAGTCACATGTTTCGATCTACGCATACTGTTGGAAACTGCGCTAGTAAAAGCTAATTGAATTTATTACCGAGAAATGCATATGATCGCCTAACGCAGGCTGAGCAATGGTCACCACAGCCTTCATTGTTTCAAAAACTTTCATTGTGTCATTTGTGCACCAGCACTGGTGCTCCAGCATAGGTACTCCATCGCAGTTATCGCAGCGTATAGTTTCTCCGGATTATGCGTTAATGAACGAGTATCGCGATGATGCACAAGTTATTATTTTGTGAGAATTGAACATTGTAACATATGCACAGCATACGTGTGTACATCACAGACAACACAAACATACGCACAAAGGAACATTCACCTGGCATTACATCAACCCCTCTCTCTCTCTATCTCTGTGCGTGTGTGTGTGTGCGTGCGTGCGTGCGTGCGTGTGTGTGTGCGTGTGCGTGTGCGTGCGCGTGCGCGTGCGCGCGCGCGCGCGTGTGTGTGTGTGTGTGTGTGTGTGTGTGTGTTGTGTGTGTGTGTGTGTGTGTGTGTGTGTGTGTGTGTGTGTGTGCGTGTGTGTGTGTGTGTGTGTGTGTGTGTGTGTGTGTGTGTGTGTGTGTGTGTGTGTGTGTGTGTGTGTGTGTGTGTGTGTGTGTGCGCGCGTGCGTGCGTGCGTGCGTGCGTGCGTGCGTGCGTGCGTGCGTGCGTGCGTGCGTGTGTGAAATTGACTTCATGAAATTGACTTCATAATGTGTTCTAACCACGCCATTATGCAGGATGTAGAGGTAATCGGGAAAGTGCGATGTAGAGACCACAGAATGGTAAGGTCTCGAATTAGTCTAAATCTGAAGAGGGAACGAAACAGATTAGTGTTACGACCAAGCATCCGCATTTGCGCGCTCTATTGTTCGCCTGTGGGCATGGAAAAGTTTTGTGAATATGTGGTGATGGTCCATTGGCTCTAAGTGAGCCTGTTTCCAGGAATCCTGTTTTGTAAGCATGTTTTGCTTTGTGGACAACCTGCAAATGCCAAATTGGCCCTGTCAAGAGAACGTCTGGAAAAACACAAAGAAACGTCCCCCTGCGGGAAATAGCAGGAAGTGCTTTCTTTTGTTCACCCTTCCAGTCGAGAAGTGCTATCCTCCAGTGATGAATGCCTCCTATCCAAAGGAGACGACAGAGTGACATGTCCGCTGACGTGCAGGACAAGAGAAGAGCATGACTCATACGGCCATTAAGTGATTTCCCGGGAATGCAGGAAAGATTTGCAATTGTCGAAAAGGGACCATGTTGGGAGCCCTATGCGGCGCCACGTGCACTCGGGTTTCTGAGAAGTAAAACCCCCAGAACCAGCCTGTGGTTTCTTTGCTGAAGAATAGAAATGTACCTCCTCTCCTCGCCGTTCCCAAGCTTTTCCCGCCAACAAGTGATCACGCCCAACGAATGAATGCCGGACCAGTCAGTGCTTCAGACCATCAGTGCAGTGATGTGTTCGATTGGATGCCGATACCTGAGGGGCGTGCCCTGGATTTGGTTGGTCAGCATCTTCAGAGAGGGGCTGGACATAGGGGGTTTTTAAGGACGCTGCAGAGCACGAAATGTCGCTCTGGGCCCTGGGTAAACGGCTCATCCAGTTGCTTCTCGCTATGAACTCTTAACGCTTGTCATTTTGCTGATGTACCCTTCTTCTTCATGTAAATATTCTTGTAAATACGTTTTCTCAAAGTGCCAGTAAACCTGCTTGTACATATTTTACCAACTTCGAAGATTCAGTCCTTCTTCAACCCGGAGTCTCTGCACGCTACCAAGTGAAGGCCGGGTCGCCATAGCCCCAGCGTCACGACAACTGGTGGCAGCGGTGGGGTCTGAATCTACAAGCCACAACATCTGGTGATTGGAGGTGGATCTGAAGCTACAAGCCACAACACCTTGTGATCGGAGGTGGCATCTCAAGCAACAAGCAGGAGCAACAATCGGCCAACAAGAGGGCAGCTCGGAACATCGATCGCATGTGTGGGTGAGTGCTTGGCTTTTCTTCTGATGTGGACCAGGTTCTAGAACAGGGTTAGATTTTAGAACTGGTAAAGAGAGTGTGGAAACGCCTTTAGGTTTGGTAGTTTGCACTGTTGTTTTGGAAGTAGCCGACACTCGGAGCGATCATGGACCTACAAAAGCTGCAGAAACCGGAACTGTTGCAATTGTGTGAGGAATTGGGAATTGATACAAGTGGTTTGGCACGAAAACCTTTGATTATAAAGGCAATCACAGATTTGGGAGCCGATGATGAGGAGCTCAGTGAAGCATGGAACCTCATCGGTCAAAAAAAGGAACAGCTCAGACAGCAGAAGGAGCGGGAAAAAGAGCAGAAAGAGCGGGAAAAAGAGGAAAAGAGGCGTGAGCGTGAACTTGAGAGGGAAAAAGAGGAAAGGGAGCGCGAACGTGAGTGGGAAAAAGAGGAAAAGAAGCGTGAAAGAGAAGCAAAAAAGCTGGACCAAGAAATTGAGCTCCGGAAATTAGAACTAGAGTTGAGCAAGAGGTCGGGCAATTGTCCCCAGCTAGCGGTACCTCTTCTCAACAAGGAGGCAGATTTCAAGATGTCAAAGTACATGCAGCCATATGTGATATCAGGGGATATCGGTCTGTATCTGGCTAACTTTGAGCGAACCTGCGAAAAACTGTCCTTCCAGCGAGACACTTGGTCTCAGAGATTATTGACGGTTCTGCCCTGCGAGGCAGCGGAGGTTGTCGCGCGGCTTAGCAAGGAGGACGCGGACAACTACGAGAAGATCAAGGCTTGCCTTCTGAAAAAGTATAGGCTTAGCGCCGAGGCGTTCAGACAACGTTTTCGGAAAGCTACTAAGTCCAGGGACGAGAGTTACCCTGAATTCCTGTACAATTTAAGAGTTAATTTGGGCGAGTGGCTAAAGAGCACAGATTCCTACAGTGATAGGGACGCTGTAGTCGAGCAAATTCTTTTGGAGCAGTTTTATAACTGCCTCCCAGAAAAAGAAAGAAATTGGTTACAGGACCGAGGCGAAATTAAGTCGGCAACTGAAGCTGCCGAACTTATTGAGGAGTATGCTTCGCGCCGACAATTCAGCAACCCAGCAGTGGATAGGCCCCGCAATCCCAAGTTCAGTATGAAAAACCGTCAGGAAAGGCACTTTGCTAGAGTTGGAAACGAAGAAATGAAGGTTTCTTCAGGCAAATTCCCTAGAAAGGACGGCAGTGAGAAAAGTGGGGAAGTGACCAACGTGCAGAACACAAAGAATAAGCTTGAGGCTAGGAAGCCGCTCACATGCTTTAGGTGTAATGAGCAGGGTCACATTGCCGTCAACTGCCGGAAAGAAAAGATTGCTTTCTCGTATGTCAGGGACTGCGATGAAAATATGCAGCTTTTAGAACCCTACCTGCATGACCTAGTAGTCAACGGGAAGCCTTGCAAGGTACTGCGCGATTCGGCCGCAACGATGGATGTTGTCCATCCGGCGTATGTATCGCCTTCCGACTATACAGGACAGTGTGCATGGATCCGACAGGTAGTTGAGGAACAGAGTGTGTGCTTGCCGATCGCGAACGTGGTCATCGAGGGCCCTTTCGGCGAATTAACAACCGAGGCTGCCGTTTCAGGAAAGCTTCCTAAGTGCTATCCGTATTTGTTCTCCAACAAATCGGACATGCTGCTGCGAAAGAGGGGCATCCTTTTCGGAGACAGAGTTGTGCAAGCCTTAACACGTTCAAAGGCGCGAGAACTAGCTACACTGCTCATTCCAGAAAAATCCACAGCGGAGGAAACGGCAGTTAAAACAGTGGTAAATGCGGAAGATAGCAGGTCAGAAAACTTTGAGAGCGAGGCATCTCAGATAAGTCAACTTGAAAGTGAGCTTGATGAGACGCGGAATGAGGACGTTCTTGAGAGTAACCTCTTGCCGCCAGTGTCTAGTAATCTCACGAGACTTTTAAGTGGAACCCGAGAGGACTTAGCTATAGAGCAAGCCAATGATCCCAATATACAGGAGATAAGGGAGCGCCACCGCGCCACTAAGACAGCAAACAATATTTCTTTCGAGATGAGAAAGGGAGTGCTGTATCGCTTATTCAAGGATAAGCGCGGAGTAGAGCGGGACCAATTAGTCGTTCCCCAAAAGTACCGCGGAGACTTACTGCGACTTTCCCATGGCAGCTCGTGGTCATGTCACCTTGGAATAAAGAAAACAAAGCAGAGGCTGTTGCAAGAATACTATTGGCCTGGATGTTTTAAGGACACGGAAAATTTTGTACGGTCATGCGACACGTGCCAGCGGGTTGGAAAGGCGCAAGATAAGTGGAAAGCTCCGATGGTGTTAGTACCAATCATTACCGAGCCGTTTCACCGGTTAGTAATAGATATAGTTGGGCCACTTCCTGTGACCGAGTCAGGGTACCGTTATATCCTCACTATGTTATGCCCAGCCACAAAGTTTCCAGAGGCTGTTCCGCTGCGCGAGGTGACGTCCGAGAGTGTAGTGGATTCGCTGCTGTCAGTGTTTGCACGAGTTGGATTCCCTTCCGAGGTACAAAGTGATCAGGGTAGCGTTTTCACGAGTGTCCTCACCACCTCATTTCTCGAGCGATGCGGCATTAAGGTAGTGCATAGCTCGATCCATCATCCGCAGAGCAACAGCGTAGAAAGATGGCACTCTGTTCTCAAACGAGTCCTGAGGGGACTGTGCTATGAAAACAAGCGCGAATGGGATACCTGCCTGCCTGCAGCGCTTTTCGCTTTGCGGTCAGTGCCGCACGAATCCACTGGATTTAGCCCAGCCGAGTTGGTGTACGGAAGGTCACTGCGCTCACCTTTGCGAATGGTGCGCGAAGCCTGGGAGGGGCGCGGAGAAGACCCAACAGTAGTAGAATTCATTCTGAACCTCTTGAATCGCTTACATAACACTAAGGAACTCGTTGAGGCCAGCATAAAGTCAGCCCAGGCTCGTTCCAAGGTGTACTATGATAAGTCAGCCCGTCAAAGGACGTTTTGTATCGGGGACCAGGTGATGTTGCTGAGAAGTTCAAGGCAGAATAAGCTCGAAGTACAGTGGGAAGGACCGGCTGAAGTCGTTGCAAAGCTTTCTAACACTAACTACGCAGTGAAAATTCCCGGTAGGCGTAAAGAAGTGCGCATTTATCATTGCAATCTTATGAAGCCCTATGAGCAGAGGGAAACCATGGTAAATCTAACGTTAAACCTTCCCGAGGAGATGGGGGACAACTTGATTTGCCTCAGCGGAAAAGGAAGCAACGCTCAGGAGCTTCTCAAAAAGACGGAGCAGAGAGGAGAACTAAAGAAATCCCAGCTGTCCGATCTGGGCGAGATAATAACAGAGTTTGAGGCCTGCTTCGTGGACAGGCCAGGCAGAACTGATTTGACTGAGCACGATATTGAGCTGACTTCAGACGTGCCAGTGCGATCAAGGTGCTACCGATTTTCTCCAAGGCAAAGAGAAATTCTGGATAGGGAAGTAACTCGCATGCTGGAATTGGGAGTAATAAAACCCTCGGAAAGCGATTATGCTTCGCCTATGATCTTAGTAGAAGCTCCAGGTAAAGACCCTAGGCCTGTGGTAGACTACCGAAAGCTAAATTCTCTCACCAGGGATCAAGTGTATCCTATTCCGAATATTGAGGAGAGAGTAGAACAGGTCAGTAGAGCGGCATATGTGACTACGCTGGACCTTACTCGAGGATACTGGCAAGTACCGCTCACTGAACGCGCCAGCAGATACGCGGCTTTCGTCACTCCGACGGGCAGCTACCAGCCAACAATGATGAGTTTCGGGCTCAAAAATGCTCCATTTTGTTTTTCCCGACTCATGGATAGGGTTTTAAAGGGGTGTGAAACATTCGCGGTGCCTTATTTAGACGACATTGCGGTTTTTTCCGACTCATGGGCGGACCATATGGTACATCTAAGAGCTGTACTGAGCCTTTTGCGTCAAGCTGGACTAACCGTAAAGGCCGAGAAATGTTGCCTGGCAAGGGCGACCGTGGACTACTTGGGTCACAATGTAGGTCAAGGTTTCAGGAAACCCAGCGAGATTAAGATTTCTGCGGTAGCAGACTACCCGCGGCCGAGCACGAAGACGGAAATTCGAGCATTCCTGGGTCTGACTGGGTACTACAATCACTACATCCCTAACTATTCAGCTTTGGCTAGCCCTCTGACCGACGCTCTCCGCAAGACAGAACCGACAAATGTAGTCTGGGACGAACAAAAGGAAGCCTCCTTCGTAAACCTGAAGGCTGTGCTGATTAGCCGTCCGGTATTGCGAGCTCCAGACTATGGCCGAGAATTCACGGTCCAGTGTGATGCCAGTGATCGAGGGTTAGGTGCTGTTCTCTGCCAGAGAGATGACGACGGTAATGAGCACCCCGTGCTCTACTTGAGCAGAAAACTGAGTTCTAGAGAGAGGGCTTATTGCGCGTCAGAGAAGGAATGCGCTTGCATTGTATGGGCCATTCAAAAATTGCAGTGCTATCTTGGAGGGGCCAAATTCACCGTAGAGACGGACCATTGTCCCCTGGCTTGGCTGCAAACTGCGACATCGAAGAACAGTCGCCTTCTTAGGTGGAGCTTGATTTTACAGCAGTACAATTTTGAAATAAGATACAAAAAGGGGAAGTTAAATGGGAATGCGGACGCGCTTAGCCGCTCTTTCTAAGCGGTCCGAGATGTTCCTCACCATGTATCCAAATTGATAATCAGGTTTTTTTTTTTTTTTCGTGCGCTTGAATATAGATGACTATGTAAAGCAGCACGTTTGGTTTTCTAGGAATACGTGGGTCCTGAACGTCTTGAGAGTGGGCTTTTCTCGAACAACAATGGCAGTTTTCTTTTGACCTGGTCTCTTCGGACGGGAGCCGAGTGCTTGCTTCGACATGTGGTTGAGTTTCAGACAGCTCGAGCAATTTGGCCTACAACAATCAAGACAACGCGACAAGCAACAGCGAGCTTCAAGCGTTCACGTGCAGGCCATTAAGTCGTCTCTTCATGCAGCAGCTGCGGCTGCTGCCCTCCGAGTCTCTTCTGGCGGGGGAGGAGGCTGTTACGACCAAGCATCCGCATTTGCGCGCTCTATTGTTCGCCTGTGGGCATGGAAAAGTTTTGTGAATATGTGGTGATGGTCCATTGGCTCTAAGTGAGCCTGTTTCCAGGAATCCTGTTTTGTAAGCATGTTTTGCTTTGTGGACAACCTGCAAATGCCAAATTGGCCCTGTCAAGAGAACGTCTGGAAAAACACAAAGAAACGTCCCCCTGCGGGAAATAGCAGGAAGTGCTTTCTTTTGTTCACCCTTCCAGTCGAGAAGTGCTATCCTCCAGTGATGAATGCCTCCTATCCAAAGGAGACGACAGAGTGACATGTCCGCTGACGTGCAGGACAAGAGAAGAGCATGACTCATACGGCCATTAAGTGATTTCCCGGGAATGCAGGAAAGATTTGCAATTGTCGAAAAGGGACCATGTTGGGAGCCCTATGCGGCGCCACGTGCACTCGGGTTTCTGAGAAGTAAAACCCCCAGAACCAGCCTGTGGTTTCTTTGCTGAAGAATAGAAATGTACCTCCTCTCCTCGCCGTTCCCAAGCTTTTCCCGCCAACAAGTGATCACGCCCAACGAATGAATGCCGGACCAGTCAGTGCTTCAGACCATCAGTGCAGTGATGTGTTCGATTGGATGCCGATACCTGAGGGGCGTGCCCTGGATTTGGTTGGTCAGCATCTTCAGAGAGGGGCTGGACATAGGGGGTTTTTAAGGACGCTGCAGAGCACGAAATGTCGCTCTGGGCCCTGGGTAAACGGCTCATCCAGTTGCTTCTCGCTATGAACTCTTAACGCTTGTCATTTTGCTGATGTACCCTTCTTCTTCATGTAAATATTCTTGTAAATACGTTTTCTCAAAGTGCCAGTAAACCTGCTTGTACATATTTTACCAACTTCGAAGATTCAGTCCTTCTTCAACCCGGAGTCTCTGCACGCTACCAAGTGAAGGCCGGGTCGCCATAGCCCCAGCGTCACGACATTAGTAAGAAAAAAGTTCATCAACGAATTAGCAGTGAGGATGAGAGCATCAATGATTACGAAAAAAGCATTTGACTCAGTAAAAACCTCGGTGGTCATGCAGGAATTGCGAAATCATGGTGTAGACGAGCTGTACGTGAAAGTACTGGAATAGTGGCTGCACAGCAACCACAGTTCGCATAAAGAAAGTAACAAAATTTCTTGAAAGAAAGGTTTCAAGCAAGAAGACACAGACTTGGAATGGCAGCAGTTAGGGATAAATGTAGATGGAGAATACCTCAGTAAACTACGATTTCCTGATGATTGCCTTGCTAAGTCACTCAGGGGATGAACTGCAGAGAATGATAGATGACCTAGACAGAAAAACTATATGGTTAGAAAATCAATATGCAGAAGACTAAGGTAATGCTCAAAAGTCTCGGGGAGGAACAACAGTTTACGTTAGGTAGCGAAGCACTGGAGGTAGGAGGCGAATATGTCTACTTAAGTAGAACTTGTTGCTGGGCTAGTTGGTTCATGATCGTACGGGGGTAGTAAGCGCAAAAAAAAAAAAAAGGAGACAAACACAAGAGAGAAGACAGGACAACGCGTTGTCCTGTCTGCTCTCTTGTGTTTGTCTCCTTTTTTTGCGCTTACTTTCCCCGTATGTCTACTTAAGACAGGTAGCAACCGCAGATCGGTACCATGAACGGGAAATAACAAGGAGAATAAGATTGGGATGGGGCGCATTTGGAAAGCACTCGCAGATTATGACTAGCAGTTTAGCTGTATCGCTCAAGAGAAAAGTATAAAACAGTTGCATTTTACCTGCACTAAACTATTAGGCTGAAACACGGAGGCTAACGAAGAGGGTCCTACTTAAGTTGAGGACAACGCAGAGGACTATAAAAACGAAAAATGGAAGAGGTAAAGTTTAAGAGATAGGAAGCGTGCAGAGTGGGTCAGAAAAAAAAGAGAAGGGTTCAACGCTGCTAAACCGATTATGGAGCAAAAGCATTAGCTGCGGGTGACCGCAGTTTAAGTAAGGATACGGACACGGCACGCAAGGACGAGCGGTCTACCTGGCGTAGTATTGCTTTCGCAATAATAACTCAAGCTACTGACATTCTAGTGGAAATCAAGAAGAAGAAATTGGCATGGACAGGACATGTAGTGCGAAGAGAGGATAACCGATAGTCTCTTAAGATAACGAACCGGATTCCAAGGGAACGAAAGCGTAGCAGGGGGCGGCAGAAAGTTAGATGGGCGGATGAGGTTAAGATGTTCGCAGATGTCAAGTGGAGGCAGCTAGCACCGGACAGGCTTAATTGGAGGAATATACGAGAGGCCCACGCCCTGCAGTGGGTACAGTCAAGCTGAGGATGATGATGACTGTGACGTTATTTCCTTCCCATCGCATATCTACAACGAGATATCTACTGAATCGCTGCGCTCAGACACGACGGCCACCCGTACGCTTGCACTTCCCTGTCGGGTGAGGAATAGCCAAGAGGGGCTCTGAAGCTCTTGCCACGTGGCTCACTTCACGCCCGCGTTATATCATCCCCACTCTCTCTGGTTGTTATGTATGTAGCATCAGCACTGACTTATCGGCTCCATCCTGGAGGTCGCGCTTATCGCGGCCAGCTATTTCCGGTGCGGCGCGAGTGCGAACAAACCCTCTGGCCTTCTGTGAAGGTCACAGGCACGGCACAGTTTGCGCAGAATTGCTTTTTCTATTCGGCCATCGAGTTTGTTTTGCTCATATAGGAGCAGTGAAGAGGTGCTGGCATAAGGATTTATTGCAAATGTGGTGAGCAGTGGCCCAAAAAAAAAAAGGAGGGGAGTTGAAACAGCACATCTCTTGCAACACTCTGCAGCGCACAACTAACCGATTTCGCAGGCAGTGATAACTGCTTCACATATACTACTTTTTTTGGTCTATCGAACGATCATCTGGAGTTCCTATGAGTGCGAAAGGGACTGAGCTCTGCGATTTTGCATTTTCAGACTAGCGCATATAACTTTCTTCAGTTTACATTCCATTTTATATCCTGCCAGCCCCTCCTCCCATGCAGGCTAGCAAACCGATGCACCTTCTCCGCGTTAAGCTTACCACAAAATTTTCCTACCCTTAAAGAGAGAGAGAGAGAGAGAGAGCTCTTTAATGAAACGCAGAGGTTTTAGTCGGCCTGAATATTCGCTAATGTGCTACTCTGCCTAAGGGGGGCTACTTTTGCTGTCTGTTTGCAGGTTGCACTTATTCACGTATACTTATTATTCAAAAAGCGTAACGAAAAGGTCACACATGAATACTAATTATTATCTTCTAAAAGTGCTCAGAAATACATTTGGATTGCTTTCTCACTGACTTTCACGCATGGAGTTAGTTAATGCTGCTTCAACATAAAGCAGCAATTTTCTTCCACCAAGGTGCCTAAACTGTTTTGCTGTTGCTGTTTACCTCACAAATAATACCATTATTACCAGTGGGTCGTAAAAATATTGCCTTGTTTCTTGACTTGTTCCCGGTTCTCTATTACGCATTCATCAGTAAATGCAGCGAGAAAGTGGCACAATAGTTTCTACACCACATTTAGGGCATCTTTAACAAATTGATATGCATCATGTAAACGTCATGCTACTATTTTCTTCTCTTCTTCGCACTCGTTTGGATGTGCGTGGAAGAAGAGGAAACCATCTGTTCCATTTTCGATTCTGTCTGACCATTAACCGTGTTACAGAAACTGTCGCAACTTAAACAAGAAAACGGCCATTCTTTATCTCGTCTTGTACCAGGAGTCGGACAGGGTGCGGAAATGCTTATTTTCGTAAATGTGTTAATAACCATACCATCGTACAAACTGTCATTTATTTGCTTTTTTGCACGTGTGAACCGTTTTTTTTTTTTTTTTTTTTTTCGCGTGACAGTGCGCAAAATCGCACAGCGATAAGCTTCCCAGCGCGATACTTGCCTCCAACGCATACTCTATTTCTTGGGCGTTCCGCCGTAAGAAAGTGACCTCCAGCATGCTTACGTCACTTGCACGGCCTAAACGCGGACGCAAAGAAAGCCTTCTCTCTTACGCGCACCATGGTCACAGCAACCAAGCACCCGGAATGTGGCGGTGAAAGTAGTTTGATATACAGGAGCCCTTTCCGCTTGCCCCAAGCGTTGCCGGAGAAGCGAGGAGAAAATACGTAGACGGCGGTAAAGATTATCGCCGATGATTAGACCGTAGGCGACGCAGACCTAGCAAGAGCTCCAAAGAGGTCCGATCGGTTTGTAGTTCCCGTGCATTTCTTCTTTATTTACTACGACCCTTTCCTTTAGTTTCCTAGGAGATGATTGAATCCATTGTGATCGTGCAAGTCGCTCTAGGACGCGTCTTTGTATTTGGATAGCATTTCCATATTAAGAGCGTAGAATTTGAACTGAACGATGGTTGTCAAACGGCACTGGGCAAGGGGGAAGTGAAATAAGCTGAAGAACTCAATGTCGTCAGTAGATTTTATCCAACTCTCTCGTTTCAACGTAGAGAAACTATTCTTACGAAGAATAATTCATTCCGGGCATTAAACAAACGCACGCAGCCGCGTTCCAAACCTCGTGGCGTATAATGGTTGCATCTTTTACAACCTGCGCTAACAATATATCTCATTATCATACTTTTATATGACTATCATAACCAAATCGTTTTGTAGTCCCACCCCTAATTTAATACGTGAAGTTACCAAAAGACATGCCTTTTATGTTGTTGTTTTCTTAGATTCTGGGATCTACCACAAGTATGTGGATGTGCTGCCATTATATAGTCTTGATACACTGCGTAATTTTTGCTTCTGTGTTATTTGAGTCCAACCACCAATGGCAGTCAGGAACTTTGGTCTACATTTTACGTGCACGCCCTAAATTGATAAAGTGATATCTTTAAACTTTGCCAATAATGTGGATTCTTATCTCAAATGTCCTCTCATTTTTAATAAACGTTTGCTCACTCACTGGCTCCCATAATTACTTTAATACCCTGCCCATCTTCTCTTCGAAATAAAGGCCTCATTATCATTGGCACAATAGTGAGTCAGGTATTTAGTGAATAAGGTTCACTAAAACTGAAAAAAAAAAATCGATTTTTGGTGTTCTGGCAATCACGAATGCTGACGCCAAACAGCCCGGTTAGCAAAACTAAGTAACTAATGCACATGCCTGGTATCTGGTTTGGAGCTTGCCCATACTGAAATTACTTCCGCAAAATGTTAAACGCAAAATTGGGATTTTTTCTAAAACCTCAGGTGATTATTTAGCGACAGGCAAATTGCATCATATGGGCTTCATTAACTCTGTAATAAAGTAGTAGTTTACTCATTACCACCCACTAAAGCGCAGTCAATCGGTGTCTGTCTACACGTTCTCTCCTCATGCGTGGAGCGCGGCTTAATTCTCTCCTAGCTTTGTAGTTATTCTAAATTTTTTGAACATTTAGTTGGGGATCCTAAAACATGCGCAGTGTTGTTTGGGTCACGCGTTTCCAACTGTTACCTGCAGACAGTGCCCACTGGCAGCAGCTCGATGTGCAGGCTCAGGTTGTTGCAAGCTGCTGATGTACGTTAACCTTGGAATAACTTCGACGATCTGGCGTGCGAACTAGAGCCAGATAACGAACATGGATTTAGTGCATAAACACCGGCATTATTGGGGCTTTGACACCATTAAGTTCTTTTTGCAGCAGCTAGATGAGCCAGAGATCCTTAAAAGATGTTTCCACCAAAGAACACTAAATGCAATACTAGTAATTTAAACAAACCGACCACAAGCATGTTCGATGAAACGTGATTCCATTGAATACAACCCTATCGATTGCCATTCTAGGCACAGTTCTCACATTCACTGATGACTTCATGGCTTTACTTAACGTCAACAGATATCACGTTGATATCCTAAGCGGGGGCAATCCCAAGATACTTAAGATATCGCCGGGATGCCGCACCATGATATGGTTACACGAGGGTTACCATCGTCCAGAAAACCTTGCCGTCAGAGCTGCAGAGCAGATCCCCAAAGAGACCATAAAATCGTAAAAAGTTTAGGGGAGCGCTCAAGTCACTTACGTGCAGCAAGGCGAACCTTTTGGCCGCCGAGCTGCGACCCTTGGAAAGTCCCCGATTTCTCGAGAGAGAGAGAGAGAGAGAGAGAGAGAGAGAGAGAGAGAGAGAGAGAGAGAGAGACAGAAAGAGAGGATCACCTCACCAGCTGGTCGCGGTACCAACTGAGCTAACTTGCCTTTCTTTTTTCTTTTTGGTTTCAATTAAACTGAGTGGGTGGCATATGACAAGGCCTTGAGATCGAAAGGATCAACGACTCGAAATGGGTACTGTATTGAAGCATCGTGCATACTAATTGTGAGAACCTCTCTCGCACTCTTTCTCTCTCTCTCGCTCTGTCATTATCATTATCTATCAAGAACTATATATATCCGAAACTTTAAACCATAACCCCACCTATAGATACCTCGGAGACAGATCTCGGCCACACGATTTTTCCCATGAGCCAATTAAGGCTTCGCTTAAAATTGACCCTAATGCGGACTAAACATCTATCGCCATGCTAAACATATGCTCAAGATGTTAGTCATCTGCGAATGTTGTTGCGTTGTTCATGCTAAATGTTTGAGTAAATTGGCGAAAACCAAACCTTTACATGCAATGTCTATGTGAAATTCCTCACGGTAGAATAGATATATGGTAGGATAGCAATTACTCATTAACCCTAAATGCAGCCGTACGGCTAGAACAGAAAGCTGTATCAATTCTATAGGAGCCTGGCGAAATTCGCTCGTCTCCGAGACTCGAACCCGTAATCACCAACTCACTGAGCTGGCCGCTGTAGCAACCGATCTAACCAGGACTTTTTTTCTGGTTGGTTCGAGTTAAATTGAGTGGCTGGCATATTACAAGGCCTTGAGATCCAAAGGGTCAGCAACTCGAAATGATTACGGTATTCAAGTATCGTACGTACACACGAAGTGAAATTTGTGTTATCTGTGGTGTACCCTGAGGGAAAATTGCCCTGCAAGTTTAAAATGAACACAACCTTATACAAAGCGTCTGGATGAATTAAAAAACGCCTGGAAAGACATCTAAATGGTCTTACTCTTTGAGCAGGCTTTCAGCCTTCGTGATTTTCTTTTAACGCGTTACGAATCTCCCTTGTACACGAACAAGCAACTCGAATACAACATCCATGGCGTAAGCGCATACACTTATGAGATGAAATCACGTACGGGACCAGTTTAGTTGCCTCCGTTGAGATCGCAAAACAGGATTTATGTTGTGTGCTGATCTGTTCCAAACATCACTACATGTCCTGCTTCGAGGGAACTCCCATTTGGCAAAAACGTCTTTGCTGACACGTAGACAATTAGACGATTCCGCTATTGTTTACTTTTCTGAAACCCTTTTTCTTTCATCACACCTGTGACATTCGATCCAGCGGACGCCCTTAGCTTTCACCAGCTAAGTATTCCCGCTCCACGTGGAACCTTACTGTCATCGAACCAGGGGAAAGACCAGCACCTTAGTGAAAGCATCTGCGAATCTGAGCAAACATTTGTTATTCTCTTGTTCTTCCCTTGTATACTCGTATCTGCGGCACGTGTAAGCGATTGGCTGTGCGTCGCGGAACAACGCCTGAGTTCTCCTCCATTGTCCCACGGGAAAGTACGGGCATAGAAGGCGATACTTTGCTCAACGAGTGTTTCTTTTTTTTTCTTTTTTTTTTATCATACTGCCGTCTATATTTACGCGTGTCTGTTGGCGCCCGTGCATCATGTAGGCATCAACTTGTCTCACACACTACTGTCTGCTCCTCAAGGACGGCCCGACGTACAAGCACGCTCAGTATTAAACGAAGCATGCGATCATTTAGCGTGCGGTCAGTGATAGCTATGCAAGTGCTGCTAAGCTGCACACTGCAACGTGTTTCTTGCTGTATGTTATTTACTGATTATTTGCTT
>NC_139347.1:36004026-36006526 GCF_055883805.1 Amblyomma maculatum | reverse complement strand
TGTCGGCTTCTATATTTTTCAGCCCCGCCTACGATCAAGAAGTCTGATGCATTGCAGGAAAAAAATATGAAACAGGCGCTTAAGACCGCTTAGATGTGAGCACGAAAGCATCACTCTCTGTGTGGCCGCAGGTGCTGCAACTGTTTCTAAATTCATTAATGTCTTGTTCCTATAATGTTGAATATTTGTTGCACATCACACTGAGATATTTCAACCTTGTTACTAAGAAGCGACATTTTTTTTTTTTTTATTTGCACAGTCGGTATCAACGCGTAGTCGAAGTGCATTCGAGGTTTTGTCTGTGTTTATTTTACACAATGCTTCCTTGCTTGTAGATCTGGCATCATCAATCACCGTGTCGGTGCAGCCACAACATTTCCCAATTCATTCGACAAAAATTCTTGCCGTAAATATGTGCATACCACACGTAGGTTAGTAACTTACACGAACCACAAAGCATTCACTAGGTGCTCCTCTAATACACTTGAGCCAACTACCATTTGTGGCCAGTGCGTTACGTGCCCGCCTGGCGCTCAGATGGCTTGAGTTCCCGATGCCGACCTTATTTTATTGATGGTGAGAATCTTAAAGCCGAGAAGACGGAGCAAGAGAGCGATGAAGACACTCGCGCTGACTAGTTAGCAAATTATTTATTGCTAGGAGTAAAAGGAAACGAGTTAAAATAAAAGGTGGTAAAAAAAACCATACAAGCCGTTTGAAATCATTCGACGTCACTGATCAACACACGCACATTCTCGTGAAAAGAGCACTGTCGATGGGCTGCTGATAGACGTGTCACCTAAATTTTGTATATCTTTTGTATATAAAAGTCAGTGCCGCAGTCTTGTTCTCATATCGGGCTACGGTAGTGGTCTACTGAAGAACGCGTCACAATTTTCGTGCTCTGCACAATGTATGGCTAAATGGTTCCTGCATGACCTATTCTCTGTTATCTTCGGCATGCTCACGCAGTCGATATTTGTTACCGTTGTCGCAATGCTCCGTCTCAAAGCTGTGAACACGGCCGCATGACGTCAGAATCTTGCATCAATACAAGTCAACAAACTTCTGGTGCTTTTTCTGGCAGCCTTTTCTCCTTTCTTTCTTCCTCGTTCACTCGTTTGCACAATGCGCCTAGTTTATTCCTGATTATAAAAAGAAAGAAAAAAGTGTCCTAATACTTGCTTTCTTCACGATCTTCTCCCACTTTGTAGACGCACGGGATGGTCGTTGTTTTCTTCGCTAGTTGGCCAGCGGGATGCGCTTGTTTTTTCGCCTCTACTTTCGACAAGCAAGCGCTCCGCTACGCTTGACAAAATATTCGTGCGTCATGCGATATCCTGATGCAGATCACCTTTTCACCTGTGAGGAGAACGTGTGCATGTCGTCTCGCTCTCTGGTCCCGTCGCCTTTGCACAGTTGCATCCTTACCGTCAACACGTTCAAACCAGCCCACGGTCACAATCTTCTGGGATTTATTTTATTGAATTATTTATTTTTTCCGGCGGTTCAATTCGCCACGATTCTTATGGGTAACACCGATTGTTGACGTCACCAACTAGATTGGGTTATGGTTTATGGGGCTTAACGAACGAAATCACCAACTAGAACAATTACAACAACACCAGACACACTTTCACTTTCACTTTAATACCTTAAAGACCCTCGTTACAGGGTCCTTAAAGTATTACACAAGGTGAGGGGAAGGAGGGGGGGGGGGGGAGGGGGCAGTAAACATAGTAAACGCTTCGCACGAAAACAAAAAGTGACCGAAACAAATTTCGTGCTTTCGCTGCTGGATCCTCAACTTCCGTGACGCTCAACTTTCTCAACTTCCGTAAGTTATACTGGCCGTATTCCAGTCTCGTTCTGCAGCTGTCGATTTCCCTTGGCAAACACGGAAGACGTCCATTCGAGATGAGTAGTTTTTCTCCGGCTAAGATTCATCCGTAGAGATCCCAGCAAAAGGTGTCATTTTTCACTTCTTTCTGTCTGGCTTCCGAAGTATAACTGTGCTGCTCTTTTGTTTTTGAGGCTTGTAGAAGCCCCCTAAAAAAACGCAACTAGCATAACTGTGCTGCAGAGCGGTTTATGACAAAGGCTTAATGGAGCAGCTACTTAGACGGTGAGGGACGGCATTGTAAACAGCGCCGGTAATTTCTGTTACCTAGGGTTCTTGAACGTGAGTACTGAAATCGTACTGTGACGGAAGCTTTATGTTTGCCTCCTTCGTTACACGGCTGCCACGGTCGGGTTCAGAGCCGAACCCTCCGGCTTAATCATCGACGGCTCTACAACCACTGAGCCACAGTGACGGGGCGCTCTAAAATGGTGTTGTCTCATTTTAACAGTTTCGTTCTTGACCGGCTGAGAACAATTTTGGGCACCTGTCAAATTTTAAAATCTGTTTTCGCTGTTTTATGAGAACCGAAATGATGCCTAGCGTCTTTAATCCGTACCTCTTTTCGTGTTTTGCGGGCATTAACAGCTTAAACTTTTC
>NC_139347.1:35996526-36001526 GCF_055883805.1 Amblyomma maculatum | reverse complement strand
TAAAGTAGGTAGATTACCGGCTGAAAGAAACTAATGACGAATTCGAGCGGGAGAGCAGGCGCACTCGAGAGCTCTCAGACATGCGGGCGCCCTCTAGTGGGAGAGCAGCAGTAGAATCACTGGCTTCCAATGGTAGAGGAGGAGGGTTTTTCCTCCGTCCTCCGCTGACAGCGCCCGAATGCACTCCCGGCTGCTCCCTCGTCTAAAGCGAGTTTAGAGGAAGTCACATGGCATAAAGCGTCATATCCGCGCCATCTTTTTTTCTTCTCTCTCTTGAGTCGGCGACGCTCAAAATGGCGGCTGCAAAGCGTCGGCGCTCGGCTAGCTCGGCGAGCGGAAAGCATTGCTAAGGTGCTGTTTGCATGTTTGAGAGTCGGTGCTGGCTTCAAAATGGCCAAAGGAGGCAGATCGCCACGCTGTGAGAACGAAGGCATAAAAAACAAGGGGTTCTACACGGAGCGTTGGCCTCTCCTCGGGTTGCAACCATGGAGGAAGAAAAAAACTCTTTTCTTCCTCCATGGTTGCAACTGCCGCCACAGCGGGCAGGCGGAGAATACTGGGGAGAGAAGTGCGGTCACATGGTCGTGGCGGGCTGCTCTTGACACGCAGAGAGAGTTCCCGTGGGAGGACAGTAACACCCTCGCTTGGCGTGCTCCTGTGCTGTTCTGCACTGCTCGGTGCCTCTGCTCTCGTTCCCCCCAACCGAATGCGCCATAAGAGCGGTTTTGTTAGCTGGAAGAAAGCGAAGGCAAGATTTTCAACTCATTCGTATGCATGTGTCAACCAGGCAAATAGTCAGAGGCCGGAGGAATGATCGTCTTTCGGGGCTTTTCTTTTCTTTTTTTCGACTGCGGACAAGGAAGTCTGTTGCGCGCGATGTTTTGCAATGCTGTGAGACAAGTCATGGCTTTCCTTCTCCAGCAATCACTTAGGAGCCGCACTACAGCTTTATGACAGATTTCACACAATGTCCTAGAGGAGAAAACTTTTTCGTTGTTGCACGCACTGAAAATATCTATGTTGCTGATTTGCTGCTATTAGTCGAGTGTTATCGTCTGCTCTCTTTGTCTTCAAGGACAGACGCTCCCAGTCGGCTTAGGTAAATCTATAGCGGGAAGAGATGCAAAACTTTGTTCTGTAATTGTGCAGAATTCGAATTAGGTACGTCTTTATTAATACGATTGCTGTTTATGGGGCAAAATTTTCAGTCCAAGGAATTTAACAAAGCTTATGTTTGGACTAGATGGTGCATAGCTTATTTTCAAATGAATACAAGCGCAATGCAATGAATACAACTGCAGAGCGTGTGAGCCGCGGCTGGAGGAGATAAAGATACTTGGCAGAGGCGGTGCTAAGACGGCACGTGAGCTATTAGAAGCATTTCACATCAGGAAGAGGGGGCATGACTGTGTGAGTGACACGTCTATTAATCTCTTGCGTGCAGAGTACAGGTATCTTCAGCACGCATTGTGACTGACGGTGTGTTTCTTTACTGCGCATGTCTCCTTTTATGTATATATTTTGCGCTCTTACCTGCGAATAAATCAGATCAAGTTAGCGCCTGTTCTGTTTGTTTCCTCTCTTGTGTACGTGTTCTTGTGCGCTTGTATTCATTTCAAAATAAACCGAGGAAGTTAGTTAAGCAAATATAAAATGAAAATATTTTATTTTATTATGCCCTCGCGTTGATACCCTTGCGTTAAATACAGTGGGCTCAGCGTTTAATTTGCTCCATTGTGGCCGTGCCACTGAAATGCCAGCGGCACCAACCGTGTAGCCTTGACGCCACGGGTATCCGGAGGAAGGCATCTCCTCTGCATTCTCAGCCTCCCGGCTTCAGTTTCTTTGCACGTGGCATCTACGATGTGACATAGGATGTAGCACATCCGCCACCACTGGACAGAAAGGAGCAGCTGACTACCGTCAAGGCTGCGTTACGTGTTCTCAAACA
Source organism: Amblyomma maculatum (assembly GCF_055883805.1). Classification (NCBI taxonomy): domain Eukaryota; kingdom Metazoa; phylum Arthropoda; class Arachnida; order Ixodida; family Ixodidae; genus Amblyomma; species Amblyomma maculatum. The sequence continues at coordinate 35,999,575 of NC_139347.1, read as the reverse complement.
CCTCAGCGAAAGCAAAAGAAAAAAAAGGGGGAGGGTTGGCATCCACGGCCATGGTTGAGTGGACAGAGGGGCTCGCACTCTATGCAGTTTTCCGGTTCCCCGCCGGTCCCACCATATGCCTACCGATGGCGCACTATTTTGCTTTTGCACGTATTCTTATGCTCATACAACGTTGTTTTTTTGTTCTTTTGTTGAACGAGCTGATCATCTTGGCGCGTATTAAATGGTTAGCCAGGACATCATTAGCGGAATTTCAATGAGGGCAATGAAGTCAAAGAAACACGTTCATTCTTTCTCGCATGAATTGTACCGTTATCTGTCTGCTGCTCCCATACTCTTCCGATGCGAAAAATAAGGAGCCTTAACCTAACAAGGTTCAGCATACGTGAGCTAGCGCTTGGCGAGCTTAGGTTATTGGAAATAAAGGCATGTCCGACGGAAGCAGTTAGAATTTTTCTTGGTGCTTTATCCCTCATCTTTGTAACAAAGGAAAATTGGTCCATGCTCCACACGTTCCGGTTGTGTGACTACAGCATTCAGTCTTGAAGGCTGAGTCCTCGTGCACTTGATGCTGCTGCAGTCCTCTCCGGTTTTTCCCAAGCACACGGGCAGACTGTAACCGCTGTTACAGAGTCATGCTCGCCTTACTAATCATCGCTCAGCAGTACTGCAGTTGAGTGTTAAGCATACTAACATCAAATGAAGCTTTTCGGCTCTGTATATCAAGTAATAATTTCTGTGCATCCTACTTCTCACACTAAAAGAAACTCTGGATACGGAACGACCCGCTCACAATATAAACGTGTATTTTCAAATCGCGTCAGGAGTGCATCAATAGAGCAGTAATGAAATCTCATGTGTTGTACATCAAGCTCTCAGAAGCTGTGAGTATTGAGGACATCATGTAAAGATCTAAAACGAAAGATTTACTGGCCTAGCAGGAGTCATGTTCTTCGGCGAGCCAGATTTCGCCTTCAAGCGGAGGAGTGGTGGGGTTGCTATGCAGCTCAGGTGCCCGTGGAGAAAATGTTATAGCCTTTTCTTTCCTTTAAACCAATACACAATGTCAGCGTGGGCTAGCAATGGAACTCCAAGGAGCCAGAGCACAAAGTGTGGATATGAGTATACTGCGCGCCGTCCGTTACCGAAAACCTCCGGCTTGACCCTCAAAAAAGTTGGTGCTACCTTGACCTGATTAAGTGTAGATGCCCACCATTCTGTGCTGTCCACCTAAAAGTATACTGCGCCTTGCTTTAACCAAACCTAACATCAAAGAAAAAAAAATGTGGAAACGTGACCTTGACTTGATTATGTATAGATGTCGACTATTCTGTACTGTCCCCCAAAAAACATACTTCGCCTTCATTTTCCTAAAACCTAACTTGAAGAAAAAAAAATACATGGGTTCAACACTGCTGAACCGAGTGTGAAGCTTTGGCTGCGGGCGACCGAGCGTTGCATCGAACAACCACCATTCCGTCGAATGCATCAAACGTCACCGGCGTTTTAGGTGGTGGTGGTAAAGGTGTTTATTGCTTCTAAATATGGGGCATACTTAAGTTCCACCTTTAAGGGTATGGCATGATCGCGTAGGCTACCAGCCTACATATACAGCCCCGCTTTACTAAGCCCTATGAACGAGCCTTAGTGGCCTACAGGGTTAACGCGAATACCAGAGTCCTGGAAGGCTGATTCTGACAAGCCGTCCCATGTGAAACGAGAGACCCAAGTTGGCAGCTGCTGCCATTGTGCCAGGGTGCCACGGTGCCACGCCGACGTCTTGAAAAGTTGCAGTAATGTAGTTTTCACTACAAAAATATGAAAACGAATTTAGGATTGAAAAGGCGGTGTTACAGAGATTATCATAGCTGCTCTCAAACCTTTCTCTCTTATCGCTAGGTTTATGCATTGCTTAAACCACCAGCTTTTTTTTTTTTTTTTTTTTTTTTTTTCAGGTGTGGCTTAGTGACTTTAACGATCGCCCGCTAATCCGAAGGTCATGAGATGTAGGCCCGCCTCTGCATATGACCGTATACTTGCTGGCAGTGAAATGAAAAGGAAGTATATATATGTTCCGTGGCTGCGTGATGCCAACTATGCTTTACAGTGCTTCAGGCGGTCATTCGCACTTAGGAGCTCGTCAAAGTGCAGCCAGGGACGTTAAGCCGCTCCCCCCCCCCCCCCCCCTCTTCCCTTTCCTCGTCTCTATACTGCATTTCTAGTTGTTAGCAAAATATTTTCTTGTTGGCAACATTTTGCTCAGACGCATTTCTAACTGTTGCTTTGTTTGCACTTGGACTCCGAGGAAACGAAGGTCAGAGTGGCGTATCAGATGTGGCATCCCTTTCTGGTCATATTTCGCAATGCGCGCAAGTGTTCTACAAGGCTGCAGAGCACTTGCGAGTCTCCAGAACGCTTCAGCTGAATCTCGGTGCGTCGGTGCCTTTCCCTCTCTTTCTGCACTCGTACCGCCGCTTGCTCGTTGCTTCAGCCTTGCTGTGCACCTCCTCTGGATTAGATACCCTTTTCACCGCGTCCCGCCTCGCGTGGAATGTGAATACCCTCACAGCCGCTCCATGCCCTGTGTTTTCGTACCCGGCCACGTGCCACCTTTCTGGCGGGCGCTGAACTGGCCCTCCAGCCGAGAGCAAGGGCAAGGCTGCTCCGCGCCGCAAGGCGGAGTAATCGTCGCTACCATTTGTGGTCACAGCGAACATAGGCTGTTCGCTGTTCCCAGAAGTGTCATGGAAACGCTGGCGCAAACTATGAGAATTATTCAAGTCTTAAAGGGAACTGGTGTTTGGGAATGCTGTTTGCTATTTACAAAACTAAGAGATAGAGAAAAGAAAGGAACTTGGTAAAGTCAGCAGAAGAAGAACGCAAAAGCTCTGGAGATAGAGTTTTTAAGAAATGACACTTTCTGAGAGGGCAACGCATGCCAGGCCACTATTCGTCGCAGCACCTATCCCGATGCCCTTCTATCTAGCAACAATCTGCGCGTCGGTTCCGGCAATAAAAAAGCATAATCATGTCCACGCCGCCAAGCATG
>NC_139347.1:35934026-35991526 GCF_055883805.1 Amblyomma maculatum | reverse complement strand
ATTTTCCAGTTCTAATGCCAAAGTAAGTGTTTAGCTAAATACTTCTTTAGATAAATTGGCAAAACTTCTGTGATGAGCCGAAGTGGATGGCACAGTGAGCAATTTGTGACACTAAGAATAACATGTCTATTGTGAAAGAGCATTCTTAAAGATCTCAATTTCTTGGCGGATTTTTAAGCACTGACATTCTAGCAGTGCAGCTCTCAATTTGCTGTTGAGGAAACAAAAAATGCAGATAAATTGGAAGAATTATTTCTAGGTCGAAGGTTGAAAGCTTGACTTCAGACATAATGAGATACTGATAGAGAGAAGTACACCTCAGAAGTGCTAAGATTCGTTTGTAGAAATGTCATTGAGCGCTACGTAGCTGGCGCTGTATGGTAACAAAAATGTCCCAATTATACACGTCTAACAAGAACATAGACGTATTGCCGCTTGTACGGTTAGTTTGAATTTGAGCACATACGTGGAAATTTGGCGCACTGCAATATCTCCCTTATTCAATCTACACATAATGCTATGTGTTTAGTGGTTGATGGCCTTTTAATGCACAGCGATATCACTTTGGTGTTTTTTGTTGTTTTTTTCGCTGCTTAATTTCCTCGGCTTCTAGCGTTGACAACTTTACGGGTCAGAAAACAGTCGTTTATATAAGAGAAACTCACTACTATATATGCTAGTGCGTGTACGGTGAGAACGATTAAGCAAAATTAAGTTCTTAAGTGGCCCCAATCGACGAATTTTCTCAAACGTCCGAAATACTAATTTAAAAGGTCGTTGAGTTGATTTTCCGCATTTCACATTTCTAAACTTCTGTCGCGACGAATAATATTGTCGCCGAAATCACAATAACCGGTTCTGCTTCATAAACGTACACAGAGCCAGCAATTGCTGTATCGCGTAAATGCGAGCGAGGCCTTTTCGTAAATGTGTAACGTGTAAAAGCATGTCAACGATCTTTAAAATACATGTTTTTGACATTCGATGTTTACAAAAACATTCCTCATTAAAGAAATTAAAAACTAGCCTCACCGTCAATTTTCACGGCCTTCATTTTTTTCAGTATAGACTTGCCCTCTAAAACCGAACATAAATATGAATTAGTTAACTTATTTTTTTCATTTGCCATCTAAATGTTCAGCCTGATCACATAATATACTTAATTTCCTAATTTGTGCATAGTACACATGTGCAGACCACATCAAGGTATCTTTCTCAGGTTTCTGAGGTTAAAGTAAAAATATGCAAAGCTTAAAAAAATCATTTGATTGCCTACCCTCAGCCAGTCAAATGCAAAGTAACGGGTAGTGTGTAACAATGGAGTCTCGCTTGAGTGAGGTCGGGGGACTTAAGATAGAAGATCGCAAATAAGACGATGCAAAGCTACGTCATCCGCCATATGTTTTATGAAATTAGACCCCTTGCCTTGGCGCACTTTCTTTCCTTTTTCTCCCTTGTTTCCTCCCCCCTCCATATAGGGTAACCTACTGGGCATCACCTACTTAAACTTCCTGATTTTCTATTCTAATCTCTTTCTCTCTCTATTTCTAGATGGACGCCAATCTGCCCTCGAAAGAACTTTTTGCTTTCGTGCTTTATCCTGTGGAGCTCACAAATTTTACGCCACTTAATAAACCAGAAATCAGATGCCTAAATCTGGCCATCATTTGCACTGTAACTATCTTGGAGGAATATACGACCACTCGCCAGTGTAGAAGTAGACACATGACGTTAATAAGACTGAGGTCATTCCCCGCTGTAGGAGAAAGTCCTTTTTATCAAGCAACTATTTTTTCCTTAGTAACGGCTGCCACCCCACGCTTTATGTTGCTTCCAAATAACCTACCGTTCCCGGCGTGCACGCATGCCGTCTGGCTATTTCCCTTGGTGGAGGAGCTAAAATCACTATGTGCATACAGGAGTAGTCTGGCTTACTATATGCTTGTGTAACGCGGTCCTCCTCCTAAGCCCCCCCCCCCCCCCCCCCCCCATGCCATACACACACTACTTTTTCGCTACGCGTTTCTAATATGCCCGCGGCGGCGGCGGCGGAACTTGTAACGGCGTGTTTGTGTATGCCAGCCGCCAAACACGGGCAAAAGAAAACTTCGACTCTGTGCAGAGTGAGAGACAAAAAAGAAAAGAAAGAAAGAAAAGAACAACAAATTTTATGCCCGTGTCACGTCATACTGCGGTGCGCGGCGCTTGCTTTCGCGATGGACTTTTTTCGGGTTGCAGTGTCGCGCTACGTGTTATGTCAGCAGCATTTATACCCTGCAAGACGCTAGACGACCGCTGCTGCCACTGTACGTGACCTTGCTTACCAAAAAGGACCAACTCACACGTCGGTCGGTTTTGCTTTCAAAAGAATGCTGCCTATAAAGGGAGCATAATATAAACGTCGGAACCTCTCCAAGCCTATGTGACCGCCAAGTGTCCAAGCTTCGTTCCTTCCCTCAACAGCGTGCCCCTGCAACCAGATTTGCAGCGAGATGCAAGATTGTGCTGTGGTCGTGCTCTGAGAAATCAATCGAAAAGTGGGCAGTGGAAGGCGGACGTTTACTGACGGTAGGCGCTACGTGAGTGCTTATATTGGCGACGAAATTATACACTTCGGGGCGACGCAGGGCGCTGGATGCGTTGAGCCCGTGTGTACAGTCACGCACCTCCAGGCTACTTTTATGGTTGTTCAAGGTCACTTTGCGCGCTGCACTATTACACGATCAGAGCGTAGTGAGGGTTTGGTACACATTGCGAAAGTCGCTATGTGCTCGCCATAAGTGCATCGCACGGTTCGCACGTGGTCACGTAGCACGAAAAACCGCTACAATCATCCAGCTCGTCTCTTCACAAGCTCTCGATGGCATTCTGTGGCAAACACTTATCACGATGAGGTCCCGCGGATTTTCGCAATATCTAGTACAGCGTTAGCGAGGTTCGTAACTTGTTTCCGAGGTTGTCTGCACCCCACTACCAACCAATACTATAACGTTAGGTACCGATTATAACCCACGGAAGACTGTGCAGCCATGGACAGAACTGTCCTTGGCTTGTCGTGCTGGCCACACTTGCTCTCTTCGTGCTATTCACTTTCTTTGGCGGGCACGGCACCGCTCTTGAAGAGGGGCTGAGAAAAAACTTAAAGAGAGGGCTTTCTTGAAGCACCTATGCTGGCAGCTCAGACTCTCTTGTTTCGTCGCAACTCGCGATATTCTTTCTTTTCGAGTGCTTCAAAGAATTAAGCTCATTCTCTGAGCACCCGGAAGCGTGGCTTGATGAGCAGGTGTGTAATTCCAAGATGGCCGTCGAGGGCTTCCATTTCTTTCTTTCAATGTCAGCTTGTGCGCCTGCACTGTGTAAATACAACCTGTAGGTAAAGTCTGGACGGAATATAGAAAGAAACAAGCTTTGAGCATTCAAACCCGAATTACTTCATAAATAGTATTTTGCTCTTAATTTTCTGTAATGGCCCTCATTTGCGGCTAATGAGTTTTTGAGCTTCAATAATGAAAAAAAAAAAACTAGGAATTCTTTCTTCTCTGTGCAGAATGTGTACGAATTTCTTTTTGTTTTTACCGGTTCATGGCCTAGCTTCTATACCATGCGCATGATCAAGAGCTGAATGAGGCTGCTGTAGTGAAGCTGACTCCCACATGTGCACAACATGATTAAAATCATGTGTGGCATCAAATAAATAATCCTGTGCTGCGAAAGCCCTGTGACGTTACAACGATAGGTAGTCGCCAAATTTCCTGTCATAAGTCATTCTAAAAATCAAGCACAATACTTCCTTTATTTCGTTTGATTCGATTCAACTTTTATTTACTTTTTTTTTCGATGTGGTAGATTTGACGTAGTTCGTCCAGTGATGGCATGCAACAGGTCAAGTATACTCCTGCGTCAGTATGACGTCAGTGCGAACCCACACCTTAAGGTTTCCGAGAAACTCGCCCGTAAATGCTCCTTTACCGACCACAAAAAGGACTTTCTCGAGATAAAACAAAAAGTCGCTAAATAAGCGCTGTAGTATGAAGCAATTCAATGAAAGAACAACAATTCAAAGGACGACAATATGCTCGCAGCCGCTTTTGTCACGTTTCAGTCCGGTAGTTGAAACAACTGAAGAGATTTGGCTTGAGTTCATCACTAGAATCTACGTGCAACCACTTTCACTTATCGTGGCGTGAAGAGAGAGCAAATAAATTGGAAAGTGAACAACGTAGGCCACACAATCAACTAAAGTAATATTTTGCGGGCCGCACACGTATTTTACGCAGCGCGCCGAATGATATAAAGGAAAGATTAAAAAAAAAGAAGACCAAAGAAACATATGATGAGATGACAGCCCGGCACACTGCTCAGCTGACACCGATGACGCTCTTGCACTACTGAGTACTTTTTGGTCATTTCGTTTTGAGTGAAATGCCGGAATTACGACGTCACGATAGCTTTCTTCCATTTCCATCCATGATGCTACGCGGATCACATTTCATACAGAACTCTAATTTTGTATTCAAAGTACACCATCACCTTCGGCAATTTTCGTGTCATACTTAATGTGATGATCAAGCAGCTGGCCGACAAGGTTGCTTGCAACTGCTATCCACCTGGTCAAAATGTGATCCTGGAATTCCGTCTCTGTTGCGTCAATGTCCTTCAAGCAAACACAATAAAGTGTAAGTGGCAGCACTTATCCTTCTTTACCTCACACTCTTTGAAAACCCGCCTGCGCATACGAAACTCGCAGTCAAAAGTGACTGGCAGCCCTTCAATCAAAAAGGAAGTGGCCGAAAATATGACAGCCATCTTCCAAGAACTCCTACTGTAGCTAAACTCTGATGCGACTGTTTAATTTCAGGGTTTCTAAACAATTTGTCATCCAATTCAAAGAGTGAGCCCTCAGTGAGTCGAGAGGAGCGGAATGCGTGATTAGATCCGTGCAGAGTTCATCTTCCATCTCGTCATGCACCAACGCCCGCCCATTGGACACATCGAATTCCGAAGAAAATGCCAAGCATATACGCAGCAACGCCCTTCGAACTCTCCGTGGAAAGCAGTCGGAACGTCCTTATGAGCCGGCGCGCCCCGTTTCACCGATGCCAGAGGAGCTACCGTAGGGCACGCAGACTCTCTGCTCGCCGCTTCATGATAAACGTGGCAGCATGCCATATCGCTCTCTCTGGGAGGCAAGTTACTTCAGGACAATACCGATGAGGGCGCCTGCGGACACAGCCGCTCGTAGCCCCGTGACTTCTGCCCACGCCGCCCGGATCTGTCAATCTCATCTGATGTTACGCACGAGGAAGCTCACGAATCTCCCCATCACTGAGATCCGACCTGCAGTTATGGAGACCAGCCTCTTCCCACAACTGATAATAGCGTGGTCTCCTCTATAAATTGAACGTAGCTTGCTCATTCCGCATACGATAGCCCGAGCACGATGTCTTACGGCTGTCGACGGTGGGCAAATCGACATCCGCCTTAGCAGGCGTGGCTTAATTGTGTAGAACCAGAGTTCAAGCGATCAATAATATTTAGGCAGGACATCTGGCAAGTATTATAATTTAATTGATTATAAGGCTGGTTTTACTGAGCCCATTTCCGTAGATCGTAAACGGATGTATATTTTACCTGTTCGAAAGGCTGCGCTGTTTGAAAATTATTTGCTGGATGAATTCGCTTGCATATTCGTGAGCATTTGAGAGCCGCCGATCCGTCTACCACATCGCACAGTGTGGATTTTCAAATAATCCTTCGTTTCGCAATTCAGGTAGCAGAGAAATCAGTGAAATGAACAGATGGGTGGTTACGCGATATATGTGTCGGAAAAAGTATACCTTTTTTTTTTCAAGGGGACCTATATAGGATGCGCAATTATCAGCTGCTAGGACGATGTGATTTGTAATCCCGTGCACACGCAGCACAGAAGAAAAAAAAAAGAAAAAATATCAAGAACTTTTGCTCAAAAGCTGCTTATTTCCTACCACTTTCCCAGAAGGATGGTGCAGGTCCTTGACGATTCTCAGGTTTCACTCTTTCTATCTACGCAATCTTCGTGCTGCTTTAGTCTGCCCTTCACTAATATAAACGTTCAAATGGCTGTGCACGCTGCATACCATACATAAAGCGGGTCATGGCGTAGAAATAGGCATAGCCAAAAAAAAAAAAGACAAATAAGCAAACTGGAGTCTTGCGTCCTCGCATTGCAACCTTAGGCAAAGACAGCTCGTTGTCAGGGTGAAACTAATGGAAACATTTGCAGGCTTTATATAGAGCCGACTGGATAATTTGCACACAAGTTAAAAAGGAAGAATCAAATGGCTACCAACAAAAATGCTTACCCGCGCATCCAAAACACTGATGTTTTATTCTTCACTTCAAAGAAAGGCACACACACACAAAAAAATGAAAATGCGTAAGTGCATGACGATAACGTGTTGATCGCCTGTCTTTTTTTAGCTTGTGTCTAGCGACCCAGTCGTCTCTATTCAGCGTCCACAAATTCTTCCTTCGGTAAAGCATGTTCAATCAATCAGGGCGCACACCTCGTGAACCGATTATGTACCTGGCAATTTTCCTTCTTAATGCTGAAAATATTTCTACGTTTTATACACTCAACAATCGGAGTGTAGTGCTTAACAATATGTATCATTAAGTGCTGACACATTCACTAGTTCTTGATTGCTTGCTTGTAGCGTTCAACATCTCCAGTTTTCCTTTAATGAAGTAGAAGGTTTTTCAAGATCATACTTTAAGAAAACAATCTTGTTATTAACGCGCCCGGACCTTCAACTTTCACTGCGTATGTTGCACTTCGGTGAAACATTCTCGCTGATTACGGCTTAGAAGATTTTCGCGGAGAGTAGTCGTAGCAAATAAGACTGGAAATAACGTTCAGATGGCTTTCGTATGAGACGTGGCTTGGCTGCAATCGCCTGCAGATAACGGCGTTTCTCAGGTGTTAATCACGCCCTGCTACATAACAAAACCGTGTCACGTTGCGCTCGTCCAAGTCGACTGCTCAAGCAGCATCTGAACTGGCCTAATACGCTAAGAACCTCAAGTTCCTCGTTGCGTGTTTTTTTTTTTTTTTTTTTTTTAACATAGACTGCACAAATTTTTTGCAGCAGTGCTATCCTTTCGATTAGTTCGCCAGTTTTATATCTTTGCCAGCTCGTTCCTATTTCGCGGAGGCATTTGTAAATTTTCAGAAACAAGGCTGTTTCAACTAACTCCAAAAGCTGGTCCAGCTTCAGTGAAAGATACGATCACTAAAGCTAAGGTTAGCAAAAGTGCTTTCCTAGCGAAAATATCTAGCTGCCATGAGCACGTGATCGTGATCAAATCTAGCAAACCGTCAACGTTCTCGTTTCAGCAAGGATGCGACACTTGAGCACAGAATAAAATGCTGCCCCTTCTTTTACTTCGCCAAGGTGCTGTTGTGCCTTTCGTGGTACCTAATTGTAAAGTCCGCACACTAAATATTAGTGATTGAGTTGCAGACCAGCACTGCGGGGTTAACGACCACGTGGCACTTATTCGAAACATGTATTTTATCGGTGGTCGCCTATGACCGCAAGAGCGCACGCTAATACACCACCGGCAGCGCGTCGCTGTAAGCGTGTTCAAGTTGCGTAGACTTTCAACACATGCTTTGGTACAAGGTTAAAATCAAGATGGAAATCCCCTGTCTTGCGGTTTCAGTTGTGCAAGGATCCTTATGAGTACTTCTTCATGAGTTGAAGCACTGATGTGAATTCTGGGTTTTAATAAACAATAAGGCTTATTACGACATTTTGTATAAATGAATACTCCCCAAAAGTAATATATTGTTTTAATTTTGAAAGTTCTTCTAACAGTATTATTCGGAATATCTTCCTTTCTAGCACACATCTTTCCTTTTTGTGTGCGCTTGGAGAAAGTTGCAGATCATTCATTTCTCCGAAAGAGAACCGAATGTCATTTAGCACTGCAAAAATTCGGTCGGTTGTGCAGTTTTTAAACGAAGCCAGTATAAAATTAAAGGAGTTAAATGCGTGAATGATGTTTTTTTTTTTTTCTTTAGCTTAACACAATTTCGAAAAGCGTTCTTATGCTGTTTATTTTTTACATCTACAATCTGTTTTTCGTTAACGCTTTGTGAATCGGCTATAAGAAAAAAATAAGGAAAACGGACACTTTTCTTTTCAGGCGGGGAAAAATTTAGAAGTAGACAGAAGCACTATAAAATACAAGCGTTTTCTTGTAGCACGTAAGAAAGTAAAAAAGGAACATAAATAAACTGATGTGCGTCTTTCTTTCTTGATCACCCAATTAACGCGGACACACACACACTATCATACACGCACAAACACAGACGCACGCAAATTTCCTCTTCGCTTTGTTTTATGAACCAATGGTCTTTGTCAGGTACTTCTCGCATCCAAAATACGCAGCGCATATCAGTTCATCAGTTTAGTGACACCTGTGTTTTTCATGACTGTATATGAAATGCTGTGCGTGCTGCACCCATTCTCACCAAGACCCCGTCGCAGACCATCGCCGATGCGAATTCATTCAAAGTGTTGCGTTTTCTTTTGTGCCTTGATTGACTTGTTCACCCACCCTGCTTAGACTCAGTGTCCGCAGTATTTTGTAAATAAAAATAATAAATAAAACAAGACGCCACGGTTAATTAAAGTATGGTAATAAAAAAAGCATACTGATACATTTTTAGCAGTCAACATCCATATAGGCAGGACATTTCAGCCTGAACACCACAATGATCCAGCACAAATAGTCGCCTTCGTCCGCTTCTATACTCATATCTCTACATCCGGACCATATACTGTGCCTCTGGGTTCACGTCCGCACTGTTCACGGCGCTTTATTTCTGCTTCAACCACATACACGAGAGGATTCAGTCAATTATTTATGTACCCTTTTTGTACAAAGTGTAGAGCTCAGAGGGTTCTGTCCTGAGGCACTTCGTGCGGCTTATAAGGCAATTCCAGTGTTGCTAATATCTTGATGATGTAAAGATTTTTTGTCCTACCCTCTCCAACGAGAAGGACCTCCACTAATTCTAAATCAACTCCCCTACATGGCTCAGTAGCAGAACCCGAGGGCTCTACACGTTTGACAAGGGATGTACATTAACTGGAGGAAGTAAGCTTTCATTTGTTCATTTGTAGGATCTTCCTACACTGTAATCTATCCTTCTTATAATGAAACGTTCAAGAATCCCCCCGATATGCATCTACGTAACTTTTATTGATCTAAATATTGTTTTATATTGCACTGCGATTTTTTTTTTTTTTTTTTTTTGTAGTTGGCTATCAATGTTTGGTCTTACAGTTTGGTTTCCGATTGAGAAAGGAGTGAGGCAAGGCTGCATATTGTCGCCCTGTCTATTTAACCTATATGCAGAGTGCATCATGAGGAAGGCCGGTCCGGACGAGTCTTCAGCTGGAGTGAAGATTGCTGGAAAACGTATCAACAACCTTAGATATGCGGATGATACCACTTTAATGGCAGAAAGTGGAGTGGAACTAAAGAGACTTCTGATGCGCGTACAAGAAGAGAGTGACAAGTTTGGGCTTAAACTGAACATTAAAAAGACAAAGATCATGGCGTCTTGCCCTATCAAGTCCTGGAGCATCAAGGGACAAGAAGTGGAAGCTGTGACAGATTTTCTCTTCTTGGGCTCGAAGATTACCTCGGAAGGAGACTGCAGCCATGAAATTAGGAGACGCCTGCTTCTGGGAAAGAGAGCAATGGTTAGCCTTGACCGCCTAGTAAAGAGCAGAGACTAGTCTGCCAACCAAGATCCGTATAACTCGTGCTATGGTCTTTCCAGTTGTGATGTATGGATGCGAGAGTTGGACTGTGAAGAAGGCTGACCGCCGAAGAATTGACGCATTTGAATTGTGGTGCTGGCGGAGACTCTTGAGAGTTCCTTGGACGGCCAGAAGATCAAATCAGTCGATATTGTCAACCATAAACCCTGACTGATCATTGGAGGGTCAAAATCTAAAGTTAAAGCTCAGCTACTTTGGTCATCTGATGAGAAGAGAGGAGTCGCTGGAGAAAGATTTGATGTTGGGAAAGGTTGAGGGTTGCCGGAGAAGGGGTAGGCAGCGAACGCGATGGTTAGATGGCATCCTCGAGGCACTGCAGATGAAGTTATGTGATGTTAGGAAGATAGTGAGAGACCGGAAAGCGTGGCGTGACATGGTCCATAGGGTCACGAAGAGTCGGACACGACTGAACGCCTGAACTGAACTGAACTGACCAATGTTTGATATTTCCGCGTTTGATATTTGGTGGCTGTAGTTCATATATTTATTTTTTCGGTGAAAATGCTACTTTCTTCCATTTTGTGAACCAACCGTTTGTTGCTCTCGTGTATTCATGCATTCACTCTGTATTGCGTACTGTTGCACCATTAGCATGTTCTTTTTCTTGTTGTTATCTCCCTGGGCAGTTCTGTCATTTGCTTTGCCCCCTAGATAAGTGTTACCTGCGAAACATGAACGAATAAAACAAGGTGCATTTTCACGCTTTCTTTTCTGTTTCAGGAAATCCTGGTGTCAGGCGGTACCGGGCATCAATAGCTCCTATGTCTTCCTCCTCGCGCGTTTATGTTTTTCCCACTAAGTCCTAAAGAAACACGCACTTTCTTCTGGTGCATTATTATGTTACAAGTTACGTAACGGTAAAGCAAACTTGGAAATGAGATTGGAAATCAAACCCATAAAAATCACGAAGGGCCATGTATAATTGCGGATATGCTTAAATTGAAAAAGAGTTGGCCAAGGGACCTCGTCATTTAGGCGGATAGTCTTCTAGGCGCTTGAGGTAATGACAAAGAATAGCCACAATATACCATCTGGGGGCACTTTCTGGAGTAGCCGGAACCCCTGTCAGCAACCTAATTCAGTCAAGTCCTCAAGAAAGAAAAGAAAGAAGCTATTGGTGCGGTTTCTATTTTTCGTAGTTAAGTTTTATGAAAGAGCTATCTTGTGCCTTTCTTTCTACTTCGCATAGCTTATGTTTCTTACTTGTTACCCTCTTCTTCATACCAGCTGCAACCTTGTTCAGTGCTGACCATTTTATAAGTTCTGTCATATTCCAGTGTAATTGATCCACAAGCAATAATTATTTTACGCCGGTTACTTGCTTACTCAAACTAGGGCTCTTATTTGTAATAAGAAAAATTAAACTGTTACATCTGTGCTCCAGGCCTGGCCTCCTGGGAGACATCGGCATCGTTTAGCCTTTTCATTCCTTTTCAGCCTTCGTTTTGTTGTTGCTTTCCTCTTAACTGCTTTATTTTATAAGCGTTTACTCTACTCAGCCCTCATGCTTTGGCCAGTGAAAATATCTCTAGTAAAAAAAGAAAAACAAGTGCTTAGCAAGCCGGTTAAAAGAAAAATGCTGTTTTGTGAAGGTATACAGCGTTTCACATGCTGGAAACTGTCTTGTCTGCGTTCATCCGATAACAACAGCCGATTTTGCTGTAACTGAATGGAGAACAATCCCGCAACATGGCATGCATAGGAAGGTACATGTGCAACCACTGTGCGGTAGATTTTAGCCAAACCATTTGTAGAAAGACAATACAATCACGTTTACTATTGTTAGCATTTTTTCTCCTCCTTCTTACGTACATTCTTCACAAACTCTGTTGCGCTGAAGGTGCCGTACAAGCAACGCCAGTGGCTTCCTCGCTGCCGCAATCATCGGCGGCATAACAATTCGTCTTAGGCGTTGGCAACCGCACAGCGTTTACCGAGGAAGCCTGTTGAGCAATACGGGAAATCCTTGAGACGACCGAATGAATAAAGGTTGGAGTGCAGTATTTGGTTTGCGGTGGAGGTATTGTGAAACCAGAGGCTATGAAGCAATAATGCTTCTACAATTCGTGAGATATGGGAAGCAATATTCTTAATATTTTGTCGTATTTCATGACACGTAACTGATACATTTTCTGCCCGCTTAGTCGAAGCGTGACATTGGTGACAATCGCTGAATACTTTCAGGAAATTTTCTTTTGGGTCGGGCCTGTATTGTTTATTTATCCTTTCAAATTCATACACTTGTTTACGCAATCAGTTTTTTTTTTTTTTTTGTAAACTTCGACATGGCAAGAGAGCAGTGATCTCCTGAGTGCTTCTTGCCAAGTCATATACCAATTCAAATGAAACACTCTCATTCAAAAGTCCGCAAAAAAATGATATTTTTTTATATGGTCCAATCCTTGCTGAAACTTTAACAGTTTTGCTTATATGATCACGCGTAAAATAGGTTTCATGGTTTAATCTATCGGTTGAGAGGAATTGGTGTCATAGCGAAATTAAATGCAATGTGGTGTCTTTTTTCCTGCTCATCACAATTTTGCTTGCGTTGTGTAACATGCCTTTATACGCTAAAGCACAAAGGAACAATGGCCGAATAGTGAAATATTACCTAATGAAGACCTTTCCTCTTTTTTGGAATGGAGTCATTATATAGGTGGCTACGTGCAGCGCTCAGAATGTGTTACCGTCCCACATTCTCTCCACAAAACATTTCTTTTTTTACGGGCAGGATTAGTTTGAAATAAAGAATCAAACTGAAAACTCACGCCATATAACCCCATCCGCTTGTGTACTTCAGGTTATATAAGAAATATAAATGAGAGCAAAGAGATTGCCTGATTGACGTCAGCAGCATATATCGTAAAAGGGAAAGAGAATAAAAGAAACTGTAAGTTAGAAGATAAGAAGTGGGAAAGAAGGGGAGCCAACAACCAACCCCCTTCCTGTTTTGGGCGATCAAGTTTGGAAAGGGTGATGTGCTATGCAAGAATGCAAAAATAAAAGTGAAATAGATTAGCTTACGCCCATAAAATGGGCACTGAATTTCGTCCAAAAGACAAAAAGGTCCAACTGAATTCGAGCCTCGTGGAAAGGGAACCATGGAAAAGAACACAACCAAAAAAGCCATAGCGAGCGCGAGCCTTCGGTAAATCCCCTCTGGAGCAGCGCGTCCTGGTGTACACTCGACGACATCTATACTGAGCTTCAGTTCCTCTCGGCTTGTGCTACTGGGTCAGTTCCGGGCGGACCGTCATCGGTACAGGTTGGTGCAGCAAGACTGCTAAGCTGTGAACATGCCTTGCTGCTAATTTGCTAGCCTCGTAAACTTCACTCTTTTTGGGGATTTCGCGGTATGCAAGGCGTTTGTTTATTTCTCAGGGGTTGTGTGAAAGACCCAGGCTCATTTGTGTTAAGGTCGTGCGAGGAATTGGTGAGCATGTTTACGTTTTAAATGCATAAACTCGAATGTAGTTTACTTTGTGAATCACAGCTCTGCTTATTGCATTCCTTAATATAACCTTGCCTTGGACCGTCGACGCAGTTAGCGCAAATTATGCTGTATAGTGCGTGAAGTGCACGGTATGTCACATTGCACTGAGGCATTACATGAAAAACATTTTCTGAGCATGAATGCTGGTGGACCAAAGCCTGTGGTCTGCTGTTTTGTTTTTTCTCAGACGAGCCGGCAGTTTTCAAGAATGGCGTCAAGCACTCCAAGGAGGTTTCAAGTGTTCTTGCTGACTGAAGTGGTGCGTGGCGTATGCCGAAGCTGCTTCATGTTCGACAGCTGGACGCAACAGCATCATGTGAAGAGTTGTACTGATATAACTTCTTACCCCTCATTGCATCCAGGAACGTGCCCGACGCCAGCACGGATCGAACGTCTTTTACTGCTGAAGGCTCTGCGTCACATGCAGCAAAGGCGCCTCTATCAAAGGTACAGTACACGCTGTTTCAAAGCCTTGCTAGAAATCACTGTCAAAGTTATCTGCAGTTCGCGCTCTGCTTCTATAGGGTTGCGATTTTTCTGCTTCCTGTGAGCAGGCGGACGATTTTTCAATTCAGGCATGACGGCTATATACAACCGTCATGTCCTCTATAACTGTTCCAGGGCCGGCCGAATGTTGCATAGAAAACCAGTATATTACAGAAACTTAATAAGTGATAATTAAGCCAGGAGGCGGACACATTTGACGCAAGTTATCTTCGACTAGAAATCATGTCATTGGAAGAACCGGTACTTGTAGCCACCGCTTTCATTAATCTAAAATATCGCCTCAAGACACCTCGCTTCAGCAGTACTTCTGAGATGCGATAACGACTTAACCCGGACCCGCATGGATTGTTCCTAAAGCGATAGCATTAACAGCCTCATTCTTTAAAAAATCTGGCGCCGGCTTTGTGAACGAAAATAGTAGCACGCCTCTGACAGCTGCTGGTTGGCAGATGCTGCATGGCCGAGCACTGATCGGTGTGCAGGTTGCGTGACGTCACCAGATCAGTAGCCAAGTTAGCAATAGCTGCGACCTCGTACAGCTCTTTGTGATGAGAAGGAGAGAGAGAGAGGAATCGAACACGCCGGGACCTTTGGATCTAAAGTCAGACACGGTAACCCTTGACCAGGCAACCAGTTTCGTACGACTTGGTTACGCTTGGGCTTTATATCCACGTCTGGTAGCCTCTGGCACAAAATGTAGTAGCTCACGATTGTAACGAGTGCGTTTGCGATAATAGAGGCACAAATTAAGGAATTACTGATTAACCGAACAGCCAAGTGCACGTACGGGACAAAACAAACCATCGGCCAAATATTGGTACTGTGTTGGCAGTGAGCTGGTCCTATGTTGGGCCTGATATTGTCAATACGGTGCCAATATTTTGCCAATTAATTGTGCTTCCTGAAAGAGCGTCTGCACTGTCGCGTCATACCTTTAAAAGCGGAACCTATCGGTGTCACCCAATTATTCTGCCCCCAAGTTGGCGCCTTGCTGCGCGAATGCGCAGGTAAGAAAACGATCCATACGAGCCAGGCTTCAATCCTCCTTTCAAACCCTCGCCGCATATATACCACGCTCCGGCACAGTTCTTTGACCCCGTACTCCTTGTTACGACGCCTCGCCTCCTCTCAACCCAATTGACGACGTCATTTTGACGTTCCTTTCGAACACGGAGAACGACCTTGCTGTTTTTCATTTGTGTTTTAAACGAAGAAACACGTGCGAAATCAATGCAGTTCGCTCTTGCCGTAATTTCCGGTATACAATACTCGCCCATTCTTCAATCCCCAGAGCTCAATTTCGGATGAAAAAAGATTACTGTAAGGGTTCTCTGAAGGGTCGATTAAAGAGGCCAACCCGCGTACCCAGAACTGTATTTGCATGGGCATCACATGTAGCACAATGCTTCATAAAACGAGTAAGATGATTTTATGCTTTATTCTGCGATACCGCAAAAATTAAGGCGAAGGCCGCACCTATAAATAGTCTACAAAGCTGGAAATTCAGATTTTAAACCAGTATAAGCCACAGACCGTGCACCGGCGGCTACGGTAGTTGCGCTTGCACCGAGCCCGTTTCTAATCCGCACGAGGAGCCTGAGTCGTCTCGAACGATTAAGGGAGGGCTGGGATGATCTAAATCGCTACGTGGAGAACCCATGTATTAAAGACAAGACTGTATCTTCTCATCTTCATCATTAAGCGACTGCCCGAGCTCGATGCGCTTCTAACCGCTTGACCTAAGCTGAAGGGAAAAGTGCTATTCGCTAAGCACGGCCACTTATATGGTGAATTGTGCGGCATAATCCGCTCAGCAAGTATCTAAACAGGAGCAGGAAGCTCCTTATGAACGAATGAAGAATACGTTTAATAGGAAAACTATAGTTGGTCCAATAATGTATGTACTATAACGTAATTTGCGCGCCCTTTATGCTCCTGATAGAATTCCTCCCAGTCACATTTCAGATTCGATCCCACGCAGGACGCATCGGGCACCGGTTCGAGAACAAGGTATATTGTTGGTTGTTATGGAGCCTTCGCACCGTTCACATAAGTATATGAGTAGAGAAAAAAATAAAGCTAAAGTAGTGCGCCATGAAAGTACAGAGACCACTTTAAACTCTGTCAGTGACCCCTGATCTCCAATGTAATGTACACACTTATCTTAAATCTGACGAGTCCAAAGCGTCACGGAAAATAAAACAAGCGGAAGCGTCACATATGCCCAGTAGCAAAAAAGAGATATATAAATTCACACGGGTGCGTAAGGGAAAAAACAGCCTTAACTGTAGAAGCAACAATAAAAAGCACGTAATAAAACGGAAGCCTATCTTTTGGTCAGACTCACCAAGAAGCAGTGCATGCGTAGTACACGGGCCTATGAGGAAGATTGTGGAAAAAAGCAGCAAGAAACGGCGCAAGACGAAAAAGCCATAGTACGTCATATTGCATGCGATGCGTTCAGGGAAAGTTAAAAAAAGAATGTAAGAAAGTGAAGAATAAGGAGGAAAAATAGCTCTTGATTGGTGAACTTGTTTCGAGTCATTCTTCTGTGATATCTCTCACGAGGTCAAGCTTCTCGCTGATGAGTTTTGACGCCAGAAATGTTCAACGTATGCATCTGCACATCCGAGTAACACACTTTGACCACAGCGACCTTTCACAAGTCGAAAAAAAAAATGAAAACGTAGCAAAAAAAAAAAAAAAAAGAGAGAACTTGTCTGAGATTACTCCCGTTCGTCGACGCACCCAGTGCTACAACGAATGCTTTGGCGTCCACGCGTCCACGCGTGACCTAGTTAGTTCCCTTGACAAGATCATATCCAGAAGAGCCGGAAGTGCTTCGGCGCCAGGTGACATCTACAAGCGCACAGGAAGGGATGTGAAGTTGTCCGCCAATATTTGATGGCATACCTTGGATTGCAGAAGTGAGCCCATGAAGGCACGAAGAAAGCTCGGGCCTAATAAGGCGTTGATTATGTCCGCAGGACTAAATGTTCGCATCTTTGCTCACACAGGCGTTTGCTCCAGATGTTTTTCGTTCCGTATAACGCTTCGTAAATCTCCTAATCTTCATCGTAGACGCCCAAGATTTTGGATGTTCACTTTTGGCAACGCAAAAGAATGTGGCGTGGCGCAAAGTGTTTGCTTACCCATACCCAAGAGGCTGTCCAAGACGAAGACAAGACCACTTGTCGAAACGTTGCCTCGACTTGCGATCTGAGGCTCCCCCTATACCCTTGTTCAGTACTGTTCCATGCTGTGTAACTATCTTTCTCCCATTCTAGCCTGGGTCCGATCCTCTAGTGTTGGAAGTAACTTCTAAGGTTTGATGATTAGCCTCGTGTAGGGAAGTTGCATGATTCTGTCTCTAGTGCTGCTGTATACATACCAATTACACAGTAGGTACAAGCTTTTTTTCTCACCTGGTGCTTGGCTACTCTGCCCCGAAATGCGAGACGAAAAAAAAAAAAAAAAAGGCATTCGACAGCCCCTTGAGTAAGCAAACACTTTGCGCCATGCATGCTTTTGCGTTGCCAAAAGTGAACATAATCCTCATTCTAAAATCAACATAGAGTGAGTTTAAATAATTCACCAGTGTCACGCTCACAATGGTCTGAATTGCAGATTTACCTGTTAAAAAGTTCGTACCAGGGACTTGTAAGTTGGCGCGGCTCTCGCGGTTGTAGCGAGACGTTTCTTGGTCGACGTATGCAAACTCTGTGTTCAGCGAGCCTTCGTCCACTCGCTTTGACCTCCTGGAACCGATTCCGTTTCAAGGTCATTTCCTTCTGGATTTTCCTTTCGCAGTTAACACTGAGCCTGGAGCGATCAAATATAGCGCACACATCCTTGCTTAAGCGCTGCAAGGCTAGGTGCCCCATAAGCGTGATGAATTTTCATATCCCAGGATTCCTCGCATCGGCGTCACTGCAAGCATTGAAGCGAAAACGACCGAGACCACGCAGAAGGGCATTTTTCGTGTGTTGTAGGGAGGGTTTATTTAAACACGAGAATATAAGGAAAAGATGCTTCCTCGTTTCCTTCTTCTTAAGTGTTCTTAAGCACCTCAGCTGCAACCGGTGGAAATAGCTGCGAGTGAAATTAATTTCTCACTGTTTCTCGACCGCATCTCGCCAAGTTCAAGTTGTCAGCGTGTCATTTGGCGATGCCACTACTATGCGGACCCAGCGCATGACCGAAATGGGGTAGGAGGATCGACCTGCAAGTAAGGTGAGAAACCAGTTCTGATTTGGTATTTTTTAGTCCCGAACAGCAAGTTTGGCCCTTGGCGATTTCATGCAGCGATAATCTCACTGTACAAAATCGAAAAAAAAAAAAAACCGCGGTTCCCCATTCCTTGAACGACCCGAGCTGTAAGTAACCCCAGTTAAGCAGGTTAAGAGACGGGAAAGCCAACAGAAAGTTTGTGAAGGTATGAGGACTCAGTGAGAGAGAGCGATGGCCCAAGCACGTGGGTAAAAAGTGAAAGAACTTTTTTTTTTCTTTTTCGGAAACGTGGCTTCTTTGGTGGGGGGGTTGTGTGCAGCCGGCAAGCGCAGGCACGGCATTCCTGTGGAACTGGTTAGCTCCGCTGAAACGCGACACGAGGCGGCGAGCTTGTTGGATGCTCGTCCGCTGCGTCTCCCCTCTCTCGCCCTCCGGATGTGTCGGTCTTCGACCGGCGCTCATCAGGTATTGACGTCATCTCTCGCGGCAGCACAGCCGCGTGCTTCAAGTCGTCGCCGCTTCCTGCGCTCACCTCTATTCACCTTTCTCCGGCTATGTACTGTGTGGCTCCCACCGCGTTTGCGCGAGCCCCGTCATTATCGAGAGCTGCATTGGGTCAGTCACTACACGTAGGCTGGACAGCTGCCAAAAGCAGCGGCGGCCGTGATGGAGCCGAGCTGATGATGATTTCGCTGCGCCCTTCATGAAAGTGCGGAAGGATCGGAGACTGGCGATTCCGACGTTGCTATTCGCTTTCTTTCGTCATTACATCTGGAGCAAAGCTGTTTGGTCTAGATTGTAATTCAAAGTCCCGAACACAGCGAGCGCATGGGTGGCATTCATTGACCTCGGAATGTTGATGGAGTGTGTGCGCACAAGGTCGGCAACGGAGAAGCTGAGTTCCACACGGGGTTACTATCGCTTTTCTCTCTGAAGAGTCTGGCGCTGTGCAAGGAAGGGCAAGCCATCGCTCAGATGTTTTACAATGCGATTAGGGCAAACGTGAGACCGAAGGCGTCTATAGCGTCAGCAGTGCTTCTTCTAATTACGTCATGGCGTATGTTTCAGCGAGCGTCCTGTATCAGCTTTTCGTGGCCAGGTGATAGTTGATGACGAAAGCGTGCGCGGTCTGTCTGCGACGATTTGAAAGCGTCATCACAACCTGCACTGAAAAATCTGAGATAAAAGATAAGAACAAAAAAAAAAAAAACACTGGGTGACATATCACATGTCTTTATTTTTGCCACTTCTGTGAAGGGCAGGTGACTTTTCACCTCATGCTGTAAATAGAATCAGAATTCTGTAAACGTAATTTTTCTAAGTAGCGACATGCGGACGGACATTGTGAGCACATCTTTTTTTTTCTCTTTGTTATAGATTGGCCTTTTAGTAGCCTTGTTTTCCGATTTTCAACGTCTGATTTATGGCGTTTAGATAATGTAACATTTCCTAGTTTACAGCATATGTACTGCATCAACAAAAATATACTCGAATGGGAAAGGAAACTGCGAAGTGGATTGGTAGGCTGTTTTAACAGAAGGGAAACTGGTGTACCAGAGTGAGAATCAATCATGAACTAAGAGCTGAAGTTTCACGGAAACTGTCTTGTCTAGGTCACAGAACTCTTTGAAAGGACCTTTAGAGCGCGCTGATATGCAGTTTGAAGTAACGCCTCTTTTGCATATTGTGTACTGTACTGCTAAAGAAGGCAGTCGCTCTGGCATCAACACGGTAAGAAAACCACGTTTTCTTTTCCTCAAAACACGTCTGTCATGCATATGCGAGAACGAAGCTTATCCATACCGGTTATTTGTTTTTATTACACCCCGTTCGAAGACCTGTTTCAGTTTAAAAGCCGCCGCATTCAGGCTAACGGGAAAGATACCAAGCAATGTTTTTGTGCGCAGATAAAAATAAAGAACGATGAAGCTGATTTTTTTCGAAGCACACCACCCACAAGATAGCATCTGTTGATGTCGCGACTGCGGTCAACAGCTTTGCGACTGCTAGCGTGCACGGGCTAACGGCAGATACAAGTGCAAGGTTGTTGGATGCGGCGTAGTGTCAATAGAGAGATTTAGCTTACCGCGATCCGCTACCGTGATCCGCCACCGCGCATTCCACTGCGCATGCCCAGATCCCCTTGACTCCGATAGATGGCGCCACATACTTGACGCCGGCACATAGACCTGCCGCGTCGGTACCAATCAGCTTGTGCGCGTCGCCCACGCGCGGTAGAGGGTCGCGGTGGCGGATCGCGGATCACGGTAAGCTAAATCTCTCTAATATGCCGAAGCTATTGAAATAAAGGCCTACTTCGAGAATAATCGGCCACTTCGATCTCTTGTTCCCTAAAACTGAAGAGCACAAAGCGCTTATAGTATGTTAGTTGGGGCCTGCATCCAATGTGTGGTGGGTAAGGATGTGAAAAAAACTGAAGATTCAAAGAAAGTTCATAAGGCTCTCGCGACCGAAAACACCATTCGGAGTTCAGCTCTGAGAGCTTTTTGTAACAGAGTATTAAGCTACTCGACGGTGCGAGGTGCGGTCAATCGTATACTATTGAGTTTTTGTCTGGCGATGCATGCTTTTGACCACTCGCGCGCGAGCATTGCCTCTTAACAAATATTTTATTCGTTTTTCTTTGCGCAGGTGCTTCGACGTTGAACATCACCTGTTGAAATTGAACATCGCTTTTCATCGAAAATCTACGCTAAACTTTAAGCTTGTTAACCGAGTTTACGCTGCTTGCTACCATTCTCTTTTGCAAAATAACATCGCAAGAATAGTTGCATCTGTCACGGTTTCAGTGAATCAGTTGGCTGGTGGCTTCATGTGATCGCCTGTGACGTGCCTTCAGGATTTGAACAAACGCTCAGCTGCAAAGTTCTTTACGTCAGCTCCTCTGGCATTGTGTTTTTAGCCAAAAGGTCTCGTTCTCAGAATGAGTTTATGCGTTCTTTTTCTGCAAACGAACGAGGTAAACACCCTTTATTCAAGACAGCGTATACATATTGGCTGTGCCCCGCCGGGGTGGCGCAGTGGTTACGGCGCTCGACTACTGTTCCCAAGGACGCGGGATCGAATCCCGGCCTCAGCGGCTGCTTTTCGATGGAGGCGAAAAGCAAGGCGCCCGTGTGCTGTACGATGTCAGTGCACGTTAAAGAACCCCAGGTGGTCGAAATCTCCGGAGTCCTCCACTACGGCGTCTCTCATAGCCTGAGTCGCTTTGGGACGTTAAACCCCAGACACCAAACCACAAACCAAACATATTGGCTGTTGTAAAAAAGGCGCAAATGTGCCATCCCTTCACCTGCACCTGCCTCTAGTTAACCGCAGAATAAAAAAATAAAAAGTGAAACCTAATTTTGCTGATACTCGAAGCACACCGAAATACTTTGAGTAGGGTACTGTTAAAGAATTCATTCATAGAGGCAAAATAATAGAGTCCTAGAGAAATCGAATTCCTGGAAGCGTGTTTTGATTTTTTTTTCTTACTTTATTTTCAAGTAGGTATAAGTCTCTATTAACATTCCCCAGCAAATAAATGATGTATAGCTGATTTTTTCCCCTCCCGTTCTTTTGGTTTCAGCCATCAAATGGCGGCTGTGACGCCACAGACGACCCAGGCAGCACAAAGCATTGGGCCAATGTTGTAAGTACGACGGCAAGCAGTGGCCCTACATTGGGCCAGCCTAACCAGCATGCTCCCAACATAGGACATGCCAGTCAACACAATGTCCAACAATGGCCCAGTCTAGCCAGTGCTCTCCCAGTGTTGGCGCTGCCAGTAGCCAACACTGGCTAGCTTGGGCCAAGATGTACAGTGAGTTCCCGATATTGGCACTGCCGTGCATACAGAATGTCTATGTTGGACCGAGATTGCCGTTGTTCCTCCAATAATGGTCGCACGGGTTTTAAAACTGGCTATAATGGGCCAAGCTGTCCTGCCTTCCTCCGTCATTGGGTTTTCCGTTTTTTAAAACTGGCTACAATGGACCAAGTTGTCCTGTGTTCTTCCGGCATTGGATGTTCCGGTTTTTAAACATGGCTACAATGGACAATGTTATCCTCTGTTCTTCCAGTATTGGATGTTCAGTTTTTTAAAGATGGCTACAATGGACCAAGTTGTCCTGTGTTCCGCCGTCGTTGGCCGTTCCTTTTTTAAAACTGGCTACAATGGACCATGTTGTCCAGTGTTCTTCCGGCGTTGCCCGTTCAGTTTTTAAAACTGGCTACAATGGACCAAGGTGTCCTGTGTTCTTCCGACGTTGACCGTTCCGTTGTTTTAAACTGGCTGTAATGGACCATTGCAATTTGTCTTGTGTTTTTCCAGTATTAGCTATCCCTGTATGAAAACTGCCCACGATGGACCACTTTTTCCCCTGATCTCGCAAATGTCATTGCCATCCTAAAAACACAGCTTTAATGGGCTGCCGAAGTGAATATTTTCCGTTGACCATTCAATCAAAACAAATTCTCCATTTTTATGGTTGAATACACGTGCGCTGGACGCCAAACTGCGGCATTTAATTCCGACAACATTTCAGCCGATCGTTCGGACCTCACCAAGTACCACGTACAGGACGACAATTAATATAACGCATTCAAGCACGTACCGCTGCAACTGTCTGGATTCGTCTTTTCGGTGCGCTCATATGCGGCGCATTTTTGGGGGTCAGCTATATGTGTTTATGGTTTTAGCCTATTGGCATGCATGCAGATTTCGTCGCAGGCGCATACGCTTGTCGCACAATTATATCTAATGATAGCACGAGCGTGCGACCACATATGTATACCCCAGACCGGCTAGCACTCACGACCCAATATGCCTGTATTGGACGCCGATTACATCCCTGCATCTATACGTAACCTATAGTACAAATCCAGTTGTCAGTGAGAACGCGCATAAAAACGAAATCGTGTCGCCATAGCATGTTCATGTGACATTAAATTATTGATTAGAAGGTAGCTTTTTCATTGCCGAGAAGGAAAACGTTGCCTCAAGTTGAAGGAACAAATGACCATTTTCTCAGCGATGTTTTTGTTCTAGTGCTTTTGTATTATCCATAAGGAACTACGCGCAGCATCGTCTGTTTACCTGGAGAAAGGACCGAATACGATGTGTGTACTTTCTAGACGCAATCACTGGAAAATGAAAAGCCGGAAGACTCGCGAGGTTACCATTTTAGTTTTGGGCATTCACACGGTGGTAAAAAAAAATGACAGTTTTTCGTGCAGACTGCGAGCATGAAGGCCCCGGTACATTTATATGGCGCACAGCATATATATCGCCAATAAACAAAAAAAAATAGTTTTTTCCGCCTATTAGTTTAGAGTTTGACCATTCCAACCGCGCTAGGCGGTGGCAAAGGAATAAAAAAAACTGTACAGGAATGAAAATAATGTGCGCTGTCGAGTCATTCGAAAAAACGAATGCAGCCTACAAACACTGTTTTAATGAGGCAGTTTTCCATGCCCTTTCCAATTCTTTCATTCTACTAAAATGATTTGGAATACGTTGCTTGCTCATTGAACGTTATCGTCTTTTTGTGCAATCCGCGTTAAGGTGAAGGTGATTGCGAAAAACGTCTGTGTATTGCCTGATGCCACAGCGCTTCAGGACCTCGACGCGCACAAAATTGATTCTGAATCATTCATTGCTGTGTCTGTCACCGTCGATTTGCGAAGTCGAGACAAAACATGAGCGAAGAAATATTGTTACAGCTGGAGAATGATGAGGACGAAGTGGCGCTCTCGTTTGTGGAAGATTAAGAAAAAGAAGTGCGTCGAATGGGCGGCCCTCGTAGCCTGGCTCCTTGGCTGTTCCTCAATGTATATATCTTTAATCCTCTTTTGTAAATATATTTCTCCCTGTTACAAAATTATATGCCAAAATTTAAAAACCTTGAACAATTCACAAATTCCGTAGAATGTTCAGAACAGCGCGGTGCGCTATAATTGGACAAAGGCTTTATCGATGTGGCCATAATTACTTGCGCAACAAAATTATGCAAGGTGTTTTAATGGTTTTGAAAGCTGAGGTAGTGTAGAATAGGTGGAAAAAGTTTAAACAATGTGAAAACTGTTTTTGTTTTCCTAAAAATTTTCAATGTTCGCCGTTTTCTGTAAATTAGCGCGATCGTATCTCTGTATTCAAATGTCATAAAAATATGAGCTTTAGCTGTTTGCGGATAATTATGCTGAGAACATATTGTGGAATTATTGCTGCTCTACCATGAACCTTTTCTGAAATAAAGGCCTGCAAATTAGGAAAATTTTCGTTTCCTGGGCCGATGTTTAGAATTTTTATAAAAACCTCTACTCATACCCGAAAAGCGAACATTAACTGAATACAAATAAAAACATATGTATATATTTAGTCGGATAATTTTCAGCTAGCTAACTTGAGCATAATTTTTATAATCTATAACCAAAGTTGGCCAGAAAAGAAGAGAAGCTCGGAACTCCGCCTCTTTGACATTATTAATCAGTCATCACGCAACAGTATATAATATTTTGAAGTAGATATAAAAGGTCGAACGACCATCCTTTGTTCGATCATAGGTGGCGAAAGGGAGGGGACGCGCGCATTTGTCGATGCACCAGCTGTATGGATTTACGCAAGAATGTGGATGGTAGATGGGGAGGCTTTCTATTTTTTTAGAAAATGTTTGTCGTGGTTGGCTTGAAGAAACAATGCGTTTGCGAACACACAAAACAAAACTATTTATTAGAACTCGACTCGAGCGGTGCGCGCTGGCGGCCGCTCAACGGCACGGTCCGAAGTCACGGCTGGCCGGTGCAAGCAGAAGAGGGCTGGGTAAAGGACGAATGGAATGTTGAGAGGGTCGTTGGTCCTTCGTTCCCACGCGCAGCCCTTGCGAACACAACACCGCGGCGGGAATCACGCGCTGGTTGAGCGGGTCGTTGTTCCCCCTCGCCTACGCGTCTACGTGCAAGACACAACAGACAGCATCCCCAGCTGCGCTGCTGTGTGGCCTCCTCCCGAAGCGTTCATTTCAGAGCTTGTTGGAGACGCTACAAGACTTGTGACAGCTTCTTAAACCTTTCTTTAATTTCTTCCCTCATTAATTTTCTTTTTCATTGTGCTGTGCATAATTTTCTCTTGCGCCTATACATGTCCATGTGCTCCGGTTGGTGCTTGCTACATATCAGTGAATAGCTGAGCTGTGAAATGTCGCCGGAGTACGGACTACAGCAACGGCGGGATACCATCGGCATTATCAGACTCAGTGAACGCCGTCATCTTAGACCGTGAGTATATATCTTTGCAGCATGCCATTGCTTCATAATTGGTTCTATATAATCTCCTACCAGTCCCAAATGTTCTCTTTCCTTATTCTCCTCGAAACAACTGCGCGAAGCATGACTTCAAGAACTAAGCGAATTTTCGTCCGGGTTACATGCAAGCAAGTGCGTGGACTTATTTGCTGGCTGCGATATGAATAGCATTTGCGCCGAAAATAGAGGAGCCGTGCGTAACAGGTGTGTATGCCACCAACACGTGACAGAACACTGCAGGCAGCCATTTGCGCAGTTTTTTTACTGTGCAGCGCGCCGCAATCAATTAGTAACCAGATACTATGCGCCCGGCTTTGTACATATATTTTGGACAGCCTCTCTTCTGCGCGCAGGAAGCCATGTTCACACAGTTTTTGGATTTTGTTAAGAGTTAAGGGCAGTTTTTTGTTTTCGGATGTACAGACGAAGTTTTGAAAACTGTTCGTGCCGTCTGTGCAAGCGAATTTTACAGTGGGGCAGACATGTGCGTGATGCCGCTTGATGACTAGGCTATAATTAAGTCATAATGAACCTCCACTTTTATAATGGTTAATATCATATTGAGGAATTGAAAGCCGTGAACAGCGCAAGTGAGCCCCTTTTCAAAATTTTCTTAATCGACGCCCCCCTTCTGAGCACGTGCCTTCAGGTGAGGGCGTTATCAGAAAGCGGCGACAATAGGAGAGCGATTTCGCAGACGCCCTTCGAGGGCGGGGGAAAATAACAATACAAGCAAAAAGGCACATCAGCCGTGTGTGCACTGCGTCCCTGTCACTGCAAAGTAAACAACGTGCACGTGGGACACAATGTACAAAACATTGACGGCCGGTATGAGGCAACCATATCGTCCGAAATATATTGCTCGCGAAGCGCTCGATGACGGCGCGCACTTTCAGGCGAAATGGGACAGGACGTCAGGTCCGCCTGTTCGGCAATTACAGCTCTTTGTACCTCACGTGCCGTACCGTATGCATGAAGTGCACGCCATAGCCATCGTGCAAGAATGTTGAACCCGAAGCAGCGATCCACGTATTCTAATTCTATAGGAAATCATTTGGGAGTAGAAAAGAGCAACTTAATATGATGTGCATGGTTCTTTAATGAACGATATGTACAAATGGACGGTTGAATAGTTACAGTAATGGAGTGTTCCGCTAGAATTGTTTACGGCCGTGACCGCAATAAACATTACTCATATTGCTCTTAGCTTTAAGCTCTGGCATTGATAAGCCTATCTAAAGAACCGACTGGCAGTGACAGGTTGTTTACAGCTGTTGATCAAAAGGTAGGCCATCATGCTATTATTGCAGGCATATTTGCTTCTTTTTGTACCTCTGTTTACTAAAACTTAATTTTGTTCCCCATTTCTAGGGACGCTGCACCTCTTACAACACTCACTGTTCAGTCGCTTTTATTCAAGTATACAAAAAGGAGGAAATGCGCATGCACTCATAGGATAGCCTGTCTTTCCGTTAACAGCTGCAAATAACACGCCACTGCTCCTCGGTACCTTGGATGAAGTTTTCAATGGGGTTACCTGAGATGCCTAGCAATTGCTGTAATATTTATACCAATCACTGCAGTGAAACAGAAAGGTAACACTGCATCACTTTAACTGCTGCATGCACCTATAAACGAGCCTTAATTTATTGCCTATTCTTATAGACGCAGGACCTCTTACTATAGGCTTTGTTCAGTAAGCAACCGTCTTTCATTGCTTCAATTTCTATCTCTCCACCACTTTCTTGTTGCTCTGCGTGTTATCATTTGATTTCATTGTTCAAATCATATTGTTTTATCATGTGTGAATGATTTAGCCTGCACATACATGTTTTCATTTTTTTAGATGCGCATCGGGAGCGTTTTTTACGTAGAAGTGGATCCATTGAGTTGTATCACTGGTGCGAAAACCGACAACCCCCAGAAGATATGTGTCCTGTGGTTGGAAGGGCAATAAAGAAGAAGAAAATCAGCGGAAAAGCCTGCCTAAAAAAAGGTAGCACTGCATCACTGTAACTGCTGCATGCACCTTTAAATATGCCTTATTTTTATTGCCTATTCTTATAGACGGTGGACCTCTTGCTATTGGCTTTTTGCAGAAAGCAACCGCCTTTCATTGCTTCAATTCCTATCTCTCCACCACTTTTTTGTTACTTTGAGTGTGATCTTTTGATTTTATTGTTCAAATCATATTATTAAATCGCCGGTGAATGATTTCACCTACACATACATGCTTTCATTTTTTTTAGGTGCGCATCGAGAGTGTTTTCTACGTATAAATGGATCGATTAAGTTGTATCACTGGTGCGAAAACCAACAGTTCGGTATACCCCCAGAAGATTTGTGTCTTGTGGGTGGCAGGGGTATAAAGAAGAGGATAATCAGTGGAAAAGCCTGCCTAAAAACTTACAAAGATGGTGCAAAAGCGAAATGCTGATCAGGGTTAGAGTCTGATTACTTCTGTTATCCCATTTCACTTGCTAGGTGATGTGAGATATATGAAGCACCTTAGTATAATTTGTGGTATACTCACTGAAAATTGTGTAGACATTAACTTTTTCTCGTTCAGTTATTTTGAGTGACGCACGAATTAGAATAAAACGAAGTCATCCACACGTCTAATGCCCATAGACATTAGATGCGTGGATGAGCTCATTAATTGTGTTCCTATGTGAGCATGCAATAGTTTGTCGAATATATTAATATGTTAAAAGTTGATTTTTTTACTGTTAACCGGAGTAATACATATGCTCCATATCATAGCATTATTCGCCTGTAGTTTGTATCTGCTCTTTCCTAAATTGTATTCTACAAAGTATACGTGTGTCATCTCGTACGTCTATTTAACTAGCGAACAATTTGCAATCGAATCCCTTTTGTAATGTTTCAGCTACAAATAATGTATGACAGTTGTGACAATATAGGTAGCTTTAGGTATAACATATAGCGCGAAAATCTTTAATATATGCGATGATATTTTTACTCACCGCATTGGCTAAACCAGCCTGTTGAAGAGACGAAATGAAAACAAATATGGATGTCTTCGGACAGGAACAGTAATCGTGGTACCATGACCATTTTTTTAATTAAATTTTCATATGTCGTGGGCTAATGTCTCGACACAAAGGAATGACCCTTAGGTTTGCCAGATGCGGCGTAGTATTCTCGAAAAAAAAACGCCTATCACTAAATCTGGAAAACGCCGTTTTTGTCGTTTCAAAAAGTTGCACGTTTGGAGGCCGGCTGGTTGCGTAAAATTTTGTCATCCACTGTTTTTTACTCACCGCATTTGGGTAACGTTTACTTGTATAAGAAGTATTAAAAGTGTGTTTCATTGATGCAGTTGATTTAGTAAAAAATCGCAAACTTTGCTTCAAGAACAACGCGCTACAAAAATGTTAATGTTCAACCTTACATACTGGCGTGACGCATTGCGTTGTTTGCACTAAAATATTCTGTGTTTATTACGCAGGTCATATTGTTAATTTAAGGCAGAATTTGGAGCTCTAAGCTGCTATGTGTGTTCTCTGTAACGCCACCAAAAGTATTATGCTGGAAAGCGATTTGCTTAAGATTGTAATTATAAAATTTACACATTGAAAAATCATCTTCAAAAATATAGTATTGTTAGTGGTGGTCAAAGCTGACAAATGGAATAATATATTAATAACCTAGATTGAATACTATTGCACCTAGCAATAAAAAGAATGCAGGAAAGAGAAAAAGTTCAGCCTTCACTTGCGTTCTGCCATGAAATTGACAGAAATAGTGAATTAATATCATTTTAAGCTATATTAAGTATTTGTCCCAGAAGCAGAAAAACGGTGTTAAGCGCTGACAATTTTTTAAATTTTACTTAAGGTAAAATGTTACTAAATTAAGCAAATACTAAATTGAAGTTTTGATGCCTATTCCATAAGGGGGAGCGATATAAGCACATCTATAGAACAAAAACAAGCATTTTTATATTTCTAATATTACATTTTGCAGAATTCAATATATTTAGTGACTCAAATTAACAAAGTACTTTGCATTGTTTCCACAGATTTTGATAAAAAAATGATGTTGCGGCCGTTTCTTCAATTCTAATCAGTTTTCCTTATTTTACCATTTTCTTACTTTTGTCCAATTTCAAAATAATATGCAGATACACACACAAATCTAGAGCTTCAAATTTTTTCAGAAATAAAGAATGGAACCTAGATAATGTAGAAAAATAGTTTCTGTGCCAAGATATTATTGG
Source organism: Amblyomma maculatum (assembly GCF_055883805.1). Lineage (NCBI taxonomy): Eukaryota > Metazoa > Arthropoda > Arachnida > Ixodida > Ixodidae > Amblyomma > Amblyomma maculatum. The sequence continues at coordinate 35,961,909 of NC_139347.1, read as the reverse complement.
ATCTTGCAAGAATGCAGGCTGAGTTTGGCCATTATCAGCACAAGCACTTGGTTTAATATTTAATGTTATATTTTTAAACAGTATAACGCAACACTTTTTAGTCCGTGATATTTTTGAGGTACTGAAGATTTTTGAGAGGGATTTGAATGAAAATCGAAGATGATCTTTTTTTAATTGCAGCAAATTTGCCCTTTACTGCTGTTTTCGAATTCTGAGCAATTTTGATGCGTTGTGGAGAACACACCTAGTGGTCTGGAGCTCCAGATACTGCCTGGAATTAAAAACATGCGTCGAAGTGAAAACATGTTTAGTGCAACCAACCTAATGCATCATATGCCAGTACATAAGGTTAAAAATGAATATTTTTGCAGCGTATCGCTCCTGAAGAAAAGTTTGCGATTTTTTAATAACACAACTGCAAAAACAAAATAGGTTTCTAATAGTGTTTGTAAATATAAAACCTGCATATATTTAGTGAGTAAAAAAGAGCAGATGACAAAATCATGGTACCCAAACTTGCAACATTTTGAAATGGCAAAAACAGCGTTTTCTACCTCCAGAGATATACCATACAATTGTTTTTTTTTCGAGGAAACTACGCGTATCTTGAAAAACTAAGGTTAATTCTTTTGTGTCTAGATACTTGCCCACCACATATAAGAATTTCATTGGAAACGAAAGATGGCCATGGGACCTCGATTATGTTTCTTATCTAAGGCACCCATAATACGCTGTGAGAAAACTAAGGTTAATTCTTTTGTGTCTAGATACTTGCCCACCACATATAAGAATTTCATTGGAAACGAAAGATGGCCATGGGACCTCGATTATGTTTCTTATCTAAGGCACCCATAATACGCTGTGAGAAAGCCAATATCAAGGGCATTTTTTTAATATGCCATATTTCGAACGGTTGTGCCATCTAAGAAAATTAGAAAGCGTGTAGCCAGCCCTCACTTTCTGTTACAGCTGCATTTGCTAAGCTGAATTAATGCGTTGATTACTTTATTTTAGCCACGAATATAGTGCTATTACGTGTCAATTTTAAAGAAAGGACGCAGTGACGCGATTCCTGTAGAATTTGTAAGTGAAATCTGTAAACCTTACAAATTTACCCATATATATGATCTCTTGCAGGTTTTATTCAAGCTACATTACACCTGCTGCGCCCCATAGCTTGAGCCAAGGGTTATAAATAAACCATTAGAAACAGACGATGGAAACTGGTGGTGCATTGCTGGCAGCCACTTAGGACAGCGCAGAAAATTTTTATTTTGTACGTGGGGAAGTGAGGTTATTCGCTTCAAGTACTAAATATTCACTTTAGACAATAAATAGGACTTACAGAGTCGGTGAGCACGTTCGGAAACCCCTGTTTCAATATTTGCGGTTAGAAACCTCATGTGTACCTTTTTTTCCAGCTGTAGATAAATTCCGGGTTATGTAGATACCGAAACCGTTACCAGCCCATTCGCGCACCTCAACTGTGCTGCTCACAACATGATTTTGAGCGGACAAAACAACCTGCCGCTAAGATTGCTAGCCCCATGCATGAGTAAGGGTGATATGCTGGCGATGGTTGCTTCGCGTCGGCCCTTTGGCGCACATGAAGGCTCGAGTTACTATGAGCGCGCCGAACTTTGCAATGCTGATAATGACTACAAAGCGGTAAGGATATAAATGAGTTTAACAGTATTTTTCAGCTGTAAAATACAAATACAGTCTTGTTGGACGATGTGCTGGCGCGGACGAAGAAACCATAGGCAACTTGTAGTTCTAATGCTACACAGGGCTGTCTAGCCAAGCCAAGTCCTCAATTGTATTGTCCGGGAATCAGATTTCTGTATTTTCGTGGTTTTCTATTGTATCTGGCGTTCAAAATGCAGACGTGAGGGTTCTTTATCACAAATATTCAAACGTGGATTGTGCCGGTACTCTTCAAAGTAGCAACACCATTTATTGTGTAAGGCATTAATCTGGAATTTAGGTAAATAATGTCAATAAGGATTCCAAACAAAACCTTTTCTGTGGCGCTCAAGGTAGCTTTCAGCAATATATATCTGGTTTCCTTTGCCTGCCTCCGAAATGTTTTTTTTATCCCTTGGATCAAATTTGCTTGGACAAGCAGTATATGTGTAAAAATGATGCACCTGTGAGCTACCCGTTTAAGTGAGCTCCCGTTTAAGTGAACTACCCACAAAACCAGTCAAAAGCGTATATCAGCTAACCAGCGGCCAGTGCAGCAGTCGTGGGCTTAGATCGCTTGTGTATATTATATCTAGCCATTTAAAAAAATGAAAATGGTCGCCGAACATTCTCTTGGTAACGATTATTAGTATAAACTGTTTGCACATCGCAGAAAGCGTAGGAGCGGCAAAAAACTAGCGCGCCAGTCATATGCGGAGACAGCCGATAATCAAGCACTAATTCCTAGTGTGGGATGAAACACTGGCTGTCTCAGCCGTATTGCTGTGGAGGCGATCAAAATGCAACAGGGCACATGCTATGCAATGTATGTGCGTCTTTCATCCTAATAAACCTAAGGCAGCTGAAACTAGTCTGGAACTCATCAGTATAGTGTTTCTCATTGACCATAAATTTCGGTACATGAATCCTGGAATTTTCTACATCTTCCTAAAATAATGCGCGCGATTTTATATGCCTCGTAATAGTGTTGTAAATTTTGTTTCCTCGTTGTTTTTGTGCAGGTGCCATTTGCGAAAAAGTTGGGGTGGACGATTTGGAGGCACACGCATTTATTCGCAGGTGGCTGCCTGGTTCCTGTGACAGGGGGGGTGGAAGAAAAAGGCTTTATGCTGAAACCTGCCCTGGCGAACCAGGCATGCCACCTGTGAATGCAATTGCAGGGTCAGCCTCCTCACTACGCCTATGAGTGTGCCCTCCAGCTCCCTGGCCCCTTCCACTTCCCGAGAGCCCGCCCTGCCCTGACCAACCCTGCCACTGCCCCGCTAACTGCTGCTGTGTGTGCCCTCAGCGCTGGCTAGTAACAACTGCCGTCTATAGTAACAATTGCAATAAATATTATCTTTTTGTGAACAATGCCCTTGTTTTGTGAATATCTACTGGTTGCTCATGAGCAACAATTTGAATTTATATGGCCACTCCTATTTTAAAGGCCAACATTGTCCCAGCAAGTTCGATGTGCTGTCACGAATATGGCTAGAATGAAAAAGGCTGCATTTTATGGCCTGCACAGGCAGTGCCACAAAATGTGTAATCTTGACATCATCAATGGCACATGAATGGAGTAGCCGGTGTACTCAAACCATTGGATTAATATTGGTATCGACAATATGCGGCATGAATGGAGTAGCCAGTGCACCTGCAATGGCTAACCATTGGTATGATATTGGCATTGACAATGGGCCATCAATGGAATAGCTGGTATTAAACAAATATTGGTAATACAATGATGGTATAATGCTGGACAGTATTGACAGAAATCATGGTGCATGAATGGAAAGTCTAATATTGTGCCTACATTGGTGGCTCCAGCTTGGTTGAACACTGGACCAATCTTGGAACGAAAGATGGGCCAAGAATGGAGAATGTAGTAAAATGCCCAAATGCCAATATCAGTCCAATATTGATGCCATTCTTTTCCAGTGATGAACCATTGCTGGTGTGCTGCTTGGGGAGTAGTAAAAGAAAAAGTGATATAACCATGGCTTGATGATCTTTTATTCCATTTATTTTGCATTTTTGTTTAAGATGTGATGAGTATTAAAATAAAATGCAGCTAGCTCAGGACCGGGTTAATAGGAGGAATATGGTAGAGGCTTTCGCCCTGCAGTGGGTATATTCCGGTTTATGGTGATGATGATGAAAATGAGCAAAGCATCGACTCTACAGCAGTTTTTGCATACCGCATGCACCTTCAAATCGTCTGTGACATCTCAGCTGGCGTTTGACTATTTAACCGGAAGTATCAGGGGCGTAAAATTTTCAGTTATAAATTAGAACCATGTTTGCCGATTGATGTGTTATTTACCACCCTTTAACCAAGAGTAATAAAACCAAAACGTCTTCAGTTTGACTTTGAATGCGTAAAACCCTTGGTGTGACAAAGGGCTAATGTCCTTAAACACGACAAAAATGTCCCTACTATGTTTTCACCAACGTCACTCTTCGCCATCTTCAAAATACTTCACTTCTGTATAAACATATACTTTTTACGCGCTCATCTATCTGACGATCTTAAATGGTCCCGTGACGTAGCACAGATTATTAACAATTCTAAAGTATGCTCGATTATTTTCGGCGAACTCTGCGTCTAGAACCTCCATCACTGAAATTACTAGCTTATTTAACGTTAATCCGGCCAAAACTTGGATATTCGAGCGCTGTTTGAAACCCTCACCAAAATAACATCACTGATATTCTCGAACCCATGCACAAAACCGCGCAGCAAGATTCATCTGCACGGCATACTCCTATCATGTAAGTGTCACCGAAATAAAACGTAAAGCTAACCTTACGAACTTAGCAATCCGTCGTAACACCGCCAGACTGTCTTTTGCACAAGATTTATTCTCATCCCCTGCTGAAGTTTATTATCAGCCCGGACTTCTGCGCATTTGTCATTTTTTTGTTCGCACCGCAAAACACTGTCGTACTTCATGCAGACACTTCATCTTTCAAATCGCCTATAGAAGGTTTTATGCGTGCGTTAACGGGGTCCTAGAGGTGCTAATAAATAAATTAAAATGTTTTGCTTTTTCGCACACTTCACATGCAATGTTTTCTAATCTACTGAGCCTCATTGCGATGACAGAGAACGCAACTGAAATGTAGTGTCTATACTCAGTTAAGGAAATGAAATGAAACGAAAAGAAACTCGTCTTTTTGCTTCTTCTGCTTTTTCCTCTTAGCTGCATTTCAGGAAGGGGCAGAAGGGTGTTGCGCTGAGTAGAATGAAACCTTACAATATATTTTCATGGATTGGCGTGTGACATAAAGCTCGCAAAGTCTTCTTTAATTTTCCTCATGTCACATAAGCTATTCCAGGACCCTACTCGACTCTGACCCGCCGCGGTGGTGCTGTGGCTAGGGCATACTCGGCTGGTGTGCTCAAGTATACGAGAGATGGAATCCTGGCCGTGGCTGCCACTTTTCGATGGAGGCGAAAAGCAAGGCGTTCGCGCACTGTGCGACTTGATGCACATTAAGAAATCTCATGCAGTCTAAATTCTGGGAGCCGTCCACTACGGCGTCTCTCATCGCATGGATCGCTTTGGGACGTTAAGCCACATAAATCAACCCATCTGATCCTGTTTTCTATGCATCTGTAAGTGTGAAATATGGTGACGACAACGGTTCCCCTCCCAAAATATTGCGCCCTCTCAATACCCGCGTAAAGGGTCAATCATTTTACCACCACCTATCTGTAAACACATTTATGCTCACCGCACTAAGGCAAAATAAAGATAGACTTCACATTTATTTGTTTTTAGCCTAGACCAGCCAGATGTTGAAGGTTAGAAAGATAGCAGCCACGACCCGTCTAAGGGACACGACCGGCCAAGATTAATGGGGCAGGGCTTTGGAGAAGTAGCCCTAATAGCCGGAATAGAAAGTTCACGGCAGTTTGAGGCGCGACTCCCCCAAACTGGTCTCGCAACAACATTGAGCGTATGCCGAAATGTTATCGACGATTCACGTCCGCCGTCTGCTTGTTCCGCGACTCCAAGGTCAATGAGGCCTCTCGTTTGCAGTAGGCAGAGGATGCCGCGAACACAGCCAGCCAGGCCACTTTTCATACTGTTGTTCTTATTGCAAATCATCCTGTTTTAAAAATAAACGACGGTCGCTGCTTGAAGGACCAGTGTCTTCTTCCCTCGCTCGAGTTAGGCGGATAATGTATTGCAGTAGTTTGTCAACAGGATAATTCACTCTGACCGGCAATGTGCTTGCACAGCAAACACATGATGCTTTGAAAAAAAAAAAAAAAGAAGCGGCATTGTGGGATAGTCAGTATGCTATTTGCGGCCTCGGTAGGGTGTAGCATACCTACTGACTAAATAAATAAAGAAAAAAAAAAGAAAGATTTGGTTGGTCCACACCCAACATTGTCCATACAGAGGGGATCTAGCCTCATCGCTGTCGCCAACCCCAACCACTTTCTGAGATAATCCCTCATACTTAGTTCATATCATTGCCCAAATGCGCATCAGCTGGTATAAATGGCACCATGTCAATTGGCAGGAGACGCGAGGCGCTACAAGCTTTATTGTCGTTAAGAATTGATTTATTGCTGTCTATCTCCCTCCCTCTCTCCCTCTCTCCCTCTCTCTCTCTCTCTCTCTCTCTCTCATATATATATATATATATATATATATATATATATGTGTGTGTGGAGGAAAGAAGCCAACAGTCGGCGAGGCCAAGGAAAGCTTAGGTGGTTTTTTTAAATTTTATATATTGTCATTAACCTAATTAGGGCGGTAATAATTGTGCGGAGAAATGTTAGCGCTTTTACACTGAACCAGGCACGCTGTCTACAACCCTGTTATTTCTACGTACTGTCAACATTTACTACGCCCTCTGTGGTTATTCTTAGAGGCTGCATGGCGCGTGCTATCTGTTTTATGCTTGTTACCTCGAATTAATGTCAGCGGTAAGTGAGCCCATATCTCAGAGGCCGTCAGCGCTTCTGGCTTGATGTTGCGTCACCTGAATCCTCTGCCAACAGTTGAATGGATACCCAGGAAAACGACAACTCCATCATTATTATGTTCCTATGCATGCTTCCCCTCGGATGGCGAAATATAGACGTGCCTTCGAATCTCAACGAGCGACGTGTTTTTTACCTGCACAATTTTTTTTTCACCTACGTGTATAGCCTACGTTTCGCAAGCATTCCTCATACCGTTGCCTAAAAACAACAAGGGCTGCTGAAGCCTGTTGCCTTTCGGCCAAATTATTAGAGTAGGATTTAGTGTTAATCCATGCCCTTGAACGTGACAATGTTTCACTTGGGCTATCTGGCATGCTTCAGGAAGGGGTCTAGATTAATATTGACCTTGAAGCGATTTTGCGGATAATGGAAATTTCACCTCACTAATGTTTTCACGTTTCGCTTCCTTCATATTGAAACTGAACATTCTATTGCGATTTTATGCAACCTGACGTACTACTGGGAATATGAACTTTGCGGTGATGTAGAAAAAGGACGCCTAACGGTTTCTGCACAAGACTAAACAAACGTGCGGGGGAGCATTTCGGGCCTTATTTTCTGACAGTATAACGAAAAAAACTCTTCGGATGTGCTGCTTCTTGTGTTCCTAAGACGAATTCCTTATGAACCCACACTTCGTGTATCTTTCTTTTTCAATCGAACAAGGCAGACTCTTGAAATGAGGCTTTCACGCTCACCTCAGTAAGCGCTGCATAAAGCCAGTGACATTTTCTTCTGATTAACTAGAACAGGACATCCGTGTGTCCAACACTGACAGGTTGGCTGGAGGCGGAAGAGGCCTCACGAGCATATTTGAGGAAGCCACTATGCATGGGCGAAGTTAGCCGGAATATGCATACACCTGTTCGAAAGGCCTGCTGGGGACGAGAAGCAGCTCAAGCATTTTCTTCTCGCAGGCAAGAAAGTCATCAGTCTAAATGGTGCTGTTTGTGACAACTCCAGTAGATTCATGCGCAAAGAGGAAGTGACATAGGAGGAGCTACCGACGATTAAACCAGGTCTCCTGTGTCAACAACATGCAGGAAACTCACTTCAAGCTGGAAATAAAAAGAAAAAGATGGAGTCGTCGCTGATAGCGCGGCGCACAAGCAGTTAAACACATTAAGCTATGCAGCACGTGTAACAATAGAGGAAGTGCTGCAGTCACCCTTGACCAACCCTTGACGTGAGGTGCACAATCTCGTTCGCCAGCCAGAGGCGCGTGCCACCCGCGTCAGCGGGAGAATGATCCGGAGAGCAGCAGGTAGATGGAATGCCTTGCACATTAAATAGCGCCGCTAAACAGACAGTTTCGACCGAGGTTCAGTTGAACGGCAATACAGCTTTCAGCAAAGGTTGAAGAGAATGGCAGTCTTCTGTGTGCTACAATTTCTGCGAAAGTTTTTTTCTCTTTGAGTATGGGGACGCGAGTGAACATATACATTGTCAGTACAGTCGAAGAGAGGCACTTTCGGAGTCACCGCTTAACAGTTTTATTTCTGATGTCACTCTCCGAGTTTGCAAATTTACCAGCGTGAAAGTTGTAGATTGAGATTTACACTTTATACAAATTTTCGCGCGGTTTCTGAACATACGGTAGTAAGAAATTTCACCGACTCTTCCGATATTACGAGTACGCATACCGTCATCTCGTTAACTCAATGATCCAGGTATACGGTCCATCCCGATCTGGTTCGAACTCGGCTGGCATAAAGATTTTATTACCTGTTGGTGCTGCCTTGTAGCGCTTCTAACGACCATACAGCTAAACTGAGATTTACCTGAACAGGATTAAAAACGTCCGTGTTACAGGCATACTATGTCGCCTGCAAGCTCTTGATGATCCGCGTCTGCAGCTTGAATAATAAACATGCCCGATGTACAGGGTCGTCTATGTTAGGGCGAACACGCGAGCGCGTGGACCTTCGGAGCCCCACTTTGTCTTACCTTGTTCCGCATCGAAGCAAAATATCAGTCCATGCGAAGCAACTCCTCTATGTATCAGAATGCGCGCCCGACTTTGCTTCGACACGTGTCCGTGCCGGTCGCAACGGCCCTTCGAAGGGAGCGATCACATCTTGGCCTGCCCATAATGTCATTGATCAGAAACAGTTGGGGCTTCCTTGAGCTCATATTTCCACTGTGGGCTCAATCTGCAGCCTGACGACAATGGCAAAACACGGGTCAAAACAGTTTCGAAGCACATAAAAATAGAATCGGGGTCTCATCACCATTTGTTTTCAGCGAATTTTTATATGTGATGGTGCAAATGCGTCGAAACAAGTAAATGGTGCCGAATTTTGCAAGTACAGTAGGAAGTTTCTTGCGAATCATCATATATCCAAGGGCACGGAAAAAATTGCTTTTACTATACGGAAAGAAGCGTGCTGTTCGCTTCCCTCAAGACAACAGGAAAAAAAAGACAACAGGAGTCCTTCATAGTTCACTTTTGGACATTGCCTACCCGTGCGGGAAACCTGTCTGGTAGAAAGGAGGTTTCCCGCCTTCTTTCAGTTTTCCTACAAGACTCTGATCTAGGCTTCAGATCGTGACAGCAGTCATAATTTTAATCTATTACGTGCAAATATATGAATGCGCCTGATTTGTGAACACTAATTAGTATTTAAGTGGTGTTACGGTGGAGCGATTGCCGTCAGAACCCGCAAGGCTGATCCCACCTGTAGCCAACAACAAATTATCAACCTCTTGCTCGGCGGGGGGACAATATGAGGTTTATATGTGCGTCGTGTGGTCTATCACATAAATAGCATTATGTAAGTTACGACTATACTTTGATAACTATATATATGCGAAACAAGAAAAAGACTACAAGTCGCTCTCGCGTCGTACGCTTAAGGCGGAACTTGAGTACACCCTTAATGACTTTTTTTGTTTAGTTTTTTCATTCACAAGGAAGTATATTTCTGCACGTTCATAACACTGAAATTTCTTGTTTTTCTGTTCTGAGGAAAGAGTTAATGCGTTCTAGCTCGTACACCATCGCGAATAATGAAGTGCAGAACGTTGGAGAACGCGTGCTCGGGCCGTCACTGCTCTAGGTCTTTTTCATCTCCCCTGGAACGGTAAAACGGCGCTGAATATTCAACTCTAGTCCGACCATGACCTTTCCCTGGATTGGCGTTTTCAAGCACCGGGAAAAGCCAGTAAACAACGTCGCGCATTTTTTTATGATCGTGTATTACTTTTGCGGTTATGATTAAGGAAGAAGGCAACGCAGCATGTCATGGAAATTTTCTTTCGTGTCACATTTGTTAGTCACTTGTAGAAATAAAGGCAAACATACGTGCTCTCTCATGCAACCGCAGGAATTCAGACAAGCGATTCTAGGCGCACACTACTAGCAGAGCCCATCACGATACTCGCAATCCTGAACTAGCACTACAGAAGAAGAAATCCTGAACTAGCCCTACTGAATACAGAGCCAGCACAGAATTGGAGTGACATGACAAAGGATCGTTAACAAGAGCTCAACCCTCTTCTTGGCCGCGCTATATCATTTTGTCCCTTTCACAAATGCAATAGCTACGGCATGATTAAGAACATCGAATATTTCACGCGAGTTTTGGTGAAAAAACTGCTGAATTTTTATGCATACGTTATGAACTTCCGCTTGTTTTCATAAGGTTTTAGTGACGGGGTGGAGTAAATTAGAATCAGGGAGATTCTGCGTGATCGAAAAACGGAAGACATGACCCGATTAGGACGCGCTGAATTCCTTCAGGCAATGCCCCCCGCGGTAGAGCCTGACGTAAGTGACTTCGGAGTTTGGGATGCCCTATGTCTAGATCCCATGCTGCATTGCCGACGAGTTGCTATGAAAGCAGTTCAAGGTTGGAAGAGCTGGCAGCGCCACTCTTCCTTGGCCTGTTCGCCCACATCCGAGTCCGCTGCTATGAGGCAATAGAATGCGGCGCGGTTTCTCTAGAAAGAAGTGCAAGCATCGTCAACAGCTGTCGCGGCTGTCTGCCTAGGGGAGACGAAATGTCAATGTTTGCCCAGCCAGCGAAATCCGTCGGCGCGTCCTCCTTGCACGACCGCGACATTCGGCTCCAAATTGCTCTATACACAGCTTCCTGGAACAAAAGGTACCCGAGACTCACCTGTATAGCCTTGACCTTTCCACTCATCCGCGCGTTACTAAGCACCTCATGCCTTCAATGCATGAATTATTCCTCGCCTTGGTATCGAACCTGTAGAGCAATTTCTCAGGCAGTGTCTTTGCTCCAGTTTAAGGGATGCGTGTCCTTGCGCTGATAAGCGTTTGCTTTATGTTTCAATTAGGGATTGGATCCAGTTGTGTTTGGACTTATATTGAGTTCTGACTTCACATAAAAACGGACTGCGATGTTCACCTAAATTATGGCATAGGTCAGCCGCAGTTCGAAAGATTCCAGATAAGCATAAAAATTGCACTGCTACCTGTTTCTTGTAAAATATTGCTTTCTAACAAGCTTCAGCCCCCCTCCCCCCCCCCCCCCTTATTATGTAATGCCCGAAAGAATTTTTAGGATATGTAGATAATTATTGAAGCCCCGTCACTTCATACGGGCCCGTATTCATTCAAGGGCATCAACGACGAAAACATTCATCACCGGTATATGTGGTGCACGAAATGGCCTTGGAGTCGGCGAATAAAAAAAAAAGCGTATCACTTGATGCGAGCATATCCATTCAAGGGAATTCAAAGAAATATTCACTGTTTGTCAAATGGATCCTTAGCGCCACCTTGAGTGCAAAAATACCTTGTGCCATGCCGTTATTTGGTCAAAGTCGCCCTTGCGTCATAAAAATAAAATCATATTAATTATCTAGTGATTGATTGATTTATTTTTATCACCAATTGGCTGACTTTAACACTTTATTATCGCAAATATTGCTGGACAGGCGCCCTTCTTTTTCTAATTGTTGACTATAAGTGCGTACACTGTAAACTTCTGGTGCCGGGATTTTAATTGGGTTTTTAGTGATGAGGATTAAGCAGTGCTTCTTGAGCGTTACGGCTTTAGCGCAGCTGTACGTGCCAGTTTTGCATGTAAATGCAACACTTTCGGCACCGCGCGAGAAGAGTGGATAGTACCCATTTCATTCATTCATTCATTCATTCATTCATTCATTCATTCATTCATTCATTCATTCATTCATTCATTCATTCATTCATTCATTCATTCATTCTTAGGAAACTGAGGAAGTCGAGGAAAACCTGCATGTAATTTGCTTGAGGAACCCTCGACAACTTGAACAAGTAACAGCTAGCAATTGGAACCTTGCGCACTCATTATCTAGGCACATTCACATGAACTGATCACACTGGTTACAAATGCACTGAAAACAGAAGCGCATAAAACAAAAAGCTTGAAATACTTCGACATCTTCAGCTAAAACAATGGAGAAAGAAGTCAAATTGTGCAGTGTCAGCTTAATGAAATGTTAAAATGCGTTTGTGTATGGTATAGTATGGTGATTACCAGTAAGAGTTCATGAGTCATTGAAACTCTGACCTTAGTTAGTTTGCAAATTTCTCGATCTCTGTCAATCTACTGAAATTTATTTCATCGTTTTAACGTAAGAACAAAAAATGTTTTGTTTATGCAGGTACTCCTAGTGTGTTTGGTGACTGGCTGCGGCCTATATTCTGCCACGATCACTGCATGGTGCTTAAAGAGATTAGTACAATCGATTCACATTCCACCGTTCATGGTAGCTAGGGAAGTTAATAACTGTGTCCTCTTAGATGAGATTGTTGAACATGCTGTAACCAGTTCTTGAAATGCAATCGGCGGGTGGTGGTCTCTTTTTATCTACGTCGTATTTATTTAAAGAAGACTTCAAAAACTTACTATAGAGATGCCAGCAGGAATCGCATTCCTGGAGAATTATCACCTTTGTGAGCTTGGACTGGACTTCACTTTGCCGCATTACACAGCGATAATTTGTTCAAAGCGTGCACGAGAAACAAACAGAGCTAAAGTACAACTGTGTACAAGCGTGTTGCATTTCGCAAGTCCCTTGGTTACAGATAAGCGGATTCAGATGACAGTTGATTACTCGAATCATTTCCCTATATCGATGGGGATCAGCGGGCTGTAGTCATGTCACTTTGGACAAAATTAAATCCTTCATCTCAGTTGTGAGCGAGAAGAAATTACTTTGCCTCGATGCTATTATTACTATGTTATTATTATTATTATTATTATTATTATTATTATTATTATTATTATTATTATTATTATTATTATTATTATTATTATTATTATTATTATTATTATTATTATTATTATTATTATTATTATTATTATTATAAAAAAACAAAATCTGTCTTTCCTTCATCTCTCATAGTGAAGTTTTCGTAGATTTTACCCCTAATTCCATTTCGGATGCAATCTAGTGAGTATGAATCGCTTGTAAACTGCAGAAGGAGATTATTCAAATTTTATGTTCAATGAAGTTTGCAAAATATTGGCCAACGTCCTCATTTGCCGTTTGCGGCATGTTGCCATAGGCTGAATACAGTCCCGCATTCAGTGTGTGGTTTTCAAGACCGCAGTAGTCTCCCATTCGTATATTGAATACTCGCTGTTGTAGGCAGTAACAGACGAGAATGGCCAAGTATTTGCTCTTCGGATTGACACTGAGAAATCGAATGATAAATTTCCTCCCAACGCGCTGTTAACAGCCTTTGAGCATGCATACGTCAGTTTCGGATTGCTCACGAGCAAAAAACTGTGTTAAAACTAGTCATGTAGAAAACTGCCCACTAACCAAGAACTTACCTGACCTATCCCCCCCCCCCCCCCCCTACTGCAATCATATCTTTGATCCCCTTTGTCTCAGCTTTACTTAAAAGGCCGTTATCTCTGATTTCATCGCGGCTCCACGTGAAACCAAGTTCTAAGTGTAAGCTGAACTTCCCGCCTCTTTCTGTTGTGACAGGAAGCGTCCACTTGAGGCTTCGTATCTGACTGAACAGCTTCGCCAGGTGCCAGGCGTGGCTTTTAATCATACTGACTCCGCAAGAGTTTGGTTGGGGAAACGAGGCACTAATGCGCAAGTCAGTTTGATGGCATAAAATGGGCACAATTGGACAAATCTTGCTGGCCCCGGCCCTGCCCCGGACAGGTGGACAATGGGCCTTACGGTTCGCTCGCCCTGCGTGCATCCGTAGTGTTTCTTTTTATTTTTGTTCCTTCCACTCCTGTTCCTAATATATTTGATGATAATAACTGTTATAGATGGACAATTTATTTCCTTTTTTTCTCTCTCTTTGATATTTCTTCTTCTGCCATGATATATTTCTGTTTTTGTTTTCTTTTGTTTCAATGGTTAGGCAACATTCCTCCTGTCTTTCACGTGTTTCTGGTTTATTTTTCTCTGCCTCATATATTTTTTTTAAATAACGTTCTGAGTTCTCCAGCCCATAAGCGGTAAAGCGGTCTATATGCACGTATCAGCCGAACTTCCACCAAGAAGAAACAAAATGTGTGCAGTGTTAAGCACATAAACCCTTATGAGGACTGCCAGCTGGGCGCAGTGTATCAGATTACTCTATCATGTGGTAAGATATACGCAGGGCAGACTGGCCGCTGCATCAATATCCGCTTGTCTGAACATGAAATGTCAGTATGGAAACCAAACCGACGTCACCTGCCAAAACATTGCCTGGCACACAAATGCAAGCCGTTGCTAAAAGAAACGATGGTCCTGCGCAAGTGCAGGGATAAAAAAGCTCGAGAACTTGTTCAAGCATATTACATCAATAAAAGAGGTGCAGACTGTATTAGTGATACGTTAATCAAACTTTACGCTAGTGAAAAACGCTTTCCCGAAGGCACCCTACCATTACTTGACACCCCCTGCATCGCAGTGGTCTTTTCATTTATTGGAGAAGTATCATTAATTGAAAATTAGAGTCGTCAGTTGCCACGAGGTACTACAAACTTCGATCGCTCAACGGTTGTCGAATGTTTTTCTTCATATTTTTATTCCAGTGTTTTCAGAACAGCATGGCCAATACATTTTGTTGCTCGCTTAACTATAGCGCAGTTACATGAGCATACTTTGCGCACAGGTAATGTGCCCCCTTTTCCTATATGTTGTCCCCTATAAAGTTTTATGGTTTCCTTAAAATATTCTTTATGCAACTACTAATTGATATGTACACGCTCGGTTAGTCAGTGCCTAGGCACCTTACTACGGAACCGGAGCAGCGGTTAAAAAGCGGCCGCGACGGGATGAGGAAAACTAAACTCCCATGTGCTGTTCGATGCCAATGGACGTTAGAGATCCCCATGTACTGAAAATATTTCGAAGCCCATGGTACGGCGTGCCTTATAATTTTAGTTGTACTTCGGCGCGAAAAACGTCCCATATAGAGAGCATCACCGAATCCGCGGTTTAATCCGGTCAGATTGCCAAAGTGTTGCAAATATTTCGCGTTACAGATCATTTACTCCACTACAGCATCTCTCATAGCCTGGGCCGCTTTTGGGCGCTAAACCCTATAAAGCAAACCAAACCGTTATATTCTTTAATAGCCGTGAGAATCAACTCCGCACCTAATGTGCAGCGAATAAAAGATGCTGCTTATAATTGACTCATCCGTGACTTGGCACGTGCAGTCTTCTTAACTGCTCGGGCTATCAATAGTTACAACACGTTAGAAAAAAGAAATGAAGTGTCCAGTTTCACTGAAGGCGCTTGTGTTACAAGCCTGCCTTAACTTGGCTCAATTCCGAAATAGTGAAGAGAACCGCACGATTGGATGTTTGAAAAGCGCTTGACTATATGCACACCACGTGCGAAGCGGTGCAGTATTTGATGGCGGCATCCTTGACTAGGTTTCAGATAAGGCGTGCTATCCCATGGTTTTGCTCTCAATTATCTGACTGCATAAAATTACGTCGTGTAACGTGACTGCCAATTCAACTACGATCGTTATGTGCAGCGTATAGCTGACAGCACCACACGCGTGCATAACCTGTGTGAGCTGGAGTTTGGTGGTCGAGAGCAGAAACTCGCCAAGTGTGCTGAAGCTAGAAGTGCAATATGTATCGAACCTGAACGAATGACAACATTGGGCAGCTTTCGTCTTTAATGTATCCAGTGGAAACCATTAGGCTCATCGCAATTATCATTATCATCACAAACCTCACTGTAGTCGATCGTTATCACACTAAACATTATCCGTCCTTCGCCGCCCACTTGGCATATACCACCAAAAGCGGCAGTTAGCTCGTCTGAGTGCGCATGATGACTACAAGGAGCTCCAATGCCTACAAGGAACACGGGCGCTACGTAATAAGCAGCTGAATGATTCGTCTTATATGTGCCAGAGAGTGGTACAACTGACCGAGGTAACTTTCCGGCTCAATCACACTCATTGTCAATCACCCAGCTCTGCACGCATTAAGAATCGGGCGATATTACGGAAAAAGACCAATCTTTCCTCATACAGAAAGATAGAATTGATGTGCAATAGTTGTACTTTGTGGCACATTCGTGCCCTGCGGGATAAGAGCTGGTGGCATGCACTATTCGCCACGAACCTCCCAGTAGCCAATAATGCTGCAGTTAGCTTCTTAATTACATGTGGTTTTATACGCCTTCTGTGCACTGTATTGTACGATCACTGAGACAATGTCATGAAGAAACATATGAACTTGAAGTCAGGGCTTGAGCTGTGAAGTTGAAGCCCTGAAATGTGGTGTCGGATGCAGGATTGTATAATTAACCAACATTTCACATTTAATTATATTAACTAAAAAATTTTTCTTGAGGCGGAGTGGACTTGAATACAATTCTCGTTCGACTTGCTTCCTTCGCGCAGTGTCACATTGAATGAATAAATATTGTGAGTCCTCCACGGATCTTCTTTCATTCCTTCTTTCACAATATACATGCTTAAGATATTTAATTCTTAGTAGACATTAGTTTGCTTCCTTCTAGACTCTAGAAGTCTTAATAATGACCGCTTGTCATCGTGTGAAACATTACGAGAAAACATTAATGCTGAGAACGCAACGTCGACAGCCTATACGGGCCGTAGAACTAATGCGAATGTGCCTTCAAATGTTTTGCCTCAGCTCCACAACGGAAGAAAGCTCAAGGTATAGCATCATACTTTATCTCTTTGAAGTAGGTTACATCAATTGCTGTCTTCTGTGCAAACATTTTCGACTTTTTCTGAGGAATGGGACGTGAACGTTGCCGGGGATTAGAGTAAGGTCACATATTTCCTCTTATAACTGTCTGAAATGTGAGTAAACACACTTCGCTTCCCGCATTATTCACGTGAAGGAGTTTTTGTTGCGCACAGAAACTATTGGAGCATTTTATTATTTAGTTATGCACATTCGGTCTAAGTATCATCTCAACTTGGCGTGAGATCATTGTGAAAACAGCGCGAGCAAATTTCTCGAAAATTTTATTTCCTCCGAAAAAAAAAAAAAAAGATGGGGGGCTCCTCGCCTTCAGACATTCCTCTACTAGATGCTATAATTCCAATACAAATAGTAACTTCCATATAAACTGCTTACTTTTGCCTGTTGCGACAAATATTTGCAAACTGGGTGATCTCCTAGAAAGGGGAGCCATTAGGTGGATGTCGATGTGCTGTGCACGGGTTACGAAACACGAGGAAATATATGTCTCCTGGCATATTTCCAATTCACTAGTGAGTGTGTACACCCGTTCGGGCGAATAAAAAAACAACAGAAGTCATCCTCGCTTAGCTCCCATCGCTCGTCACGCTGAAAACAACCCAGAGGCTTTGGATCAGGTAAGCTGAGTTCGTTCGGAGGATCGGAACGGAATATCCACTGCCTGCTTCGCATAACTCATCATGGTGCGGCGGCTGCACACGAATGGTGGCTGTCCATGTGAACAAAGTGCACATACTCTGGCTAGCAGGACTCAAGTATTGTCGAGTGGTGCTCCTTTCCTCCTGAGTACAAGGTTACGACGATGGTTCTTGCTTCGCAGGTAATCACAGTATTCGCGGGGTTGTTTATTTTTTGGTCTTTCTGTTTTGTTGTCGGACGTGCACACCAGTGGCTCGCGTCACATCGTGTAATACCTAATTTCTCTTCGTGTGCCCACAGCAAATAGCGGTTGCAAAGCCATCACGGTCATAAAGGAAAACGCTAGAGTATTCGCCTTTCGGAGTGGCCTGATCGGTAAAATGACAATACAGACTGCAGTACCTTCCTTATTTTCTATTACTCGCGCGTCATCAGTGAAAACGGAGAAATGCCAGCAGGTAAATGACAGTAGCCTTGTCTTGAACGAATAGCTTCTTGGTTAGGGTAGAGAATCGCCTTCATGACTCGAACACATCCAACATTCGTACATTAAGGATCCCAAGAGTGCTTTACCTCTTGGCTTTGACCTTTACAGGAGCCCTAAAGCCGCGAAAAATAGAGAGGGCTCAAAGCTTGCAACTCTTTGTCGTTTCAACAACAAACGTGATGGGTTGCTTTCTATTTGTGAACGTTGTATCGCCATGTCAAGGCGCACAAAATTAGTACACGTATGTCTAAATTTCTGTACAAGTGAATAACATCAACTTCTTGATCAATGGGTGTCGATTTCTTGGAATTATTCGGCAATCCTTCGTAATTATCGCTTACAACAAATTATTAGTGAAATTATTGAACATTTTGGCATTCATTTTAAATTGTCCCTCATTCCATAGCGCCCTATCCCTTACATTTCAATCGTCTTGTAGGGGAGTGGGAGAGGGGGCGCTTTGCATTGCCATCATCATCATCAGCCACACCAAGTGGAGGCTGCTCAGCAATCGCGTTATCATATTTGCATTTATATCCGTTTATATCCGTGTTTACTTCGCCCCTGCAACAAACTCACGCTGCACAACAGGGGGTGCATGCTGCAAATCGTCAACAAGAACTTCTTCGTGTGCCAAAAATGTCTCATGGATCGCATTTGTCGACGTAGCATTTGCAGTCTCTTGTCGATGCAATTGTCTCGCGCACTTATTGCATGCATGCAGTCTTGCTTCTCTGACACTGATTAGTTATTAGCAGTAAAAAAAAATTACAAGCAGCTCGCAGTGTAGGACAACGCCTCTCGCTGCCACACCGTCGACTGTTCGGATCAGGGCTGGCCGGCAAGTCGCTTCCTCTGTGCACGTTAATACAAGGCGTGCACAGATCAAGAAGGCGCACGTCAATGCTAACACGTCCACTCGCCACCTGTGCGAAGCTTTGACTCCCTCGCGCTTCTCCCGTTCTGTACTCACGGGCGCATGCGCTCTTAAAGCTTACTTCCGGTCTGCTACCTAGGGCAATGGGACGAAAACTAGGGTATGTGCACCGGGCCGCATATCGCTTTTGACAACAAACTCCAGTCACCTCTTTAATGTCCAGACAATGGTCGCATAAAAGTAAGAATCTTCCAGCGTTTTGTCCCTGTGCATTCTTGAAGCGCAAACATAACTGGTGGATTTGTAAATAAGAGCATAATTACTGCATAGCTGAAACAAGAATTTGATCCTGGGCGTTCAGAAAAACATAATTGGAAATATATGCCACCACATCGAATCATTAAGAAGCAACGTTCTCAATCATCCGTCATCTAAAATCTGTCACCTAATATCAATCATCCGTCATCAGAAAAATCAGGCTGTTCTGAACTTACAGGAAAAGTAAGTAAGATCATGAACGAACCAGCCCAGCAACAAGTTTTACTTCTGAACTTACAGTTAACTTTTGCACTCCGATACTGTGTTTCGGCACTCTCTCCGCGGGAGCACATATACTTACCAGGTAATCATCATCATCATCAGCCGGATTATACCCATTGCTGGGCGAATGCCTCCTCCGTGTTACTCCAACTAACCTGGTCATATGCAAGCTGCATCCACATGACACCTGCAAACTTCTTCAATTCTTCCGCCCGCTGAAGTTTCTCCCGTCCCCTGCTACGATTTCCTTCTCTTGGAATCCAGTTTGTTACTCGAAGTGACCATCTGTTATCCTCTCTTCGCCCTGCATGTCATGCCCATTTCTTTTCATTGATTTCCACTTGGATGTCATTACCTCGAGTTATTTCTCTGGCCCACTCCGCACACTTCCTATCTCTTAAGATTACAGCTATCATTTTCCATTCCGTAGCTCTCTGCGTTGTCCTTAAGTTAAGTAGCACTCTTTTCGTTAGCCTCCACATTTCATCCTCATATATGTGAACACCGATAAGAAGGAACTTTTATATACTTTCCACTTGAGCAATACAGGAAGGCCGGTAAACTGCCAGTTATAATCTGCGAGTACTCGCTAATTACGCTTCAATGCAATCTTTTCCTCCTAGCTATCCTTTTTTCATAGTCTCGATCTGCTTTTATTACCTGTCCTAAGTACATATATTCGCCTACCACTTCGGAAGCTTCGCCAACTATGTTAAATGCTGTTCATTTCAGTGGCTGTTGAACATTGCCTAAGACTTACATCACCAGTGTGGCGCACTGGTTACGGCGCTCAACTACTGTTCCCAAGGATGCGGGATCGAATCCCGGCCTCGACGGCCTCTTTTCAATGGGGGCGAAAAGCAAGGTGCCCGTGTGCTGTGCGATGTAAGTGAACGTTATACTACGGCGTCTGTCATAGTCTGAGTCGCTTTGGGGCGGTAAACCCCACCAACTAACTAACCATTACCTAAGACTTCTGCATATTAATTTTGATGCCTACCTTTCGGCTTTTCCTGCCTAGGTTGTCAATCATAATTTTCGATTAGTCCCCTGAGTTACTTAGCAAGACAATGTCATCAGCAAATCGCAGATTACTGTGGTATTATCCATAAACTCTTATTCCCAACTCTTCCCATTTCAAGTCTCTGAATACTTTTCTAAGCAAGCTGTAAATACTACTGGGGAGATCGTGTCTCCTTGCCTAGCACCTTTGTTTATTGGAATTTTATTACTTTCTTTATAGAATTTCTTCTCATTGTTATTGCCCCGCCTGGGTGGCGCAGTGGTTAGGGCGCTCGACTACTGTTCCCAAGGACGCGGGATCGAATCCCGGCCTCGGCGGCCGCTTTTCGATGCAGGCGAAAAGCAAGGCGCCCGCGTGCTGTGCGATGTCAGTGCACGTTAACGAACCCCAGGTGGTCGAAATTTCCGGAGTCCTCCACTACGGCGTCTCTCATAGCCTGAGTCGCTTTGGGACGTTAAACCCCACAAACCAAACCAAACCAAACTTATTGTTACTGATTACTTTCTATGTGGAACAGCAGCTAAACGGTGCCGAAGAGGTGCGAGCGCCGCATCCTGTTCAGGGCTAACAACCATGGTCGGTCTGCATGACGCAGAGCTTGCAAAGCATTCAGTTGGCAAAGCCTTACTTAGGTGCAGCTTGTGCGAAACACAGGATGAAGAACCAGCCATACGTTAGCGCAAAATATCATCGCGTGTGTATGACAGGTTGTATGACAGGTGTTTCAGCCCTCAAACGCTTTTCGCTGCGCTTCTCTCGGATGACTCGGCTGCGAGTGGTTGTGTATAGGCGCAGCGGCTGCTTGATGCCTATCCAATCAACCGCAAGTTGTAACTTAATTGCATCAAATTCCACTCGAATACATACAAATTCAGCGGCGTAACGTTTAAATCATATTGCATATTATGCGCAATAGTATCAGCTCACGCTTATCCTATCACTTAAGTGCCCAGATTTCCCCATGCACTTACCCTTCCTCATAACCTAACGAGAATGGAGGAGGTGCCCTTTACTAGGATTGGGGCCAGGATGGCCCTTACCCCATCGATGACTTGTCGAAGGGGCTCTCAAGAAGATGCAATGCCGAGCAGATACCATAAGTGTCCAAGACTAGACCACGAAGTGGATCTTCGCCATCTTTTATGGGTGTGCCCTGGGATGTAGACATCCAGAACAAGACGACTGCACTAGGTTGGGCTAGCGGCTACAAGAGAGGAAGGCCTGCACTTGTGTCTAACGGACAACGTTAAGAGCCGGAGCTTGCTGCGGTTTATTGAAGACAATAGACTACAGGAGTTACTTAAAGTTAAAGACAGCTCCATTGTACGTCCCATGGCAAGTATTCGAATAAAATAAAATCATCTTCCTTCCCGAAGAAGTATTATTGTTTTACCGTGTCAGTCTGAGTAATGCGAAAATAATCCGGGGTTTTCATAATGCTGATCGGCTAGGAAAACTTTAATATGAATGATAGATGAAAACACTCGGCTTATGGCACTTCTGCAGAAAGCATAAGGCTTTTGAACTGTCTGTGCACGGTGAAGTCTAAACAGCAGTCGAAGAGCTACTGACTCCGGCCCCTCCTCGTTCCTTTTTGCTCGTATTGTGCTCTGGCAGACGTTACGCTTACGCCATGAGAGAGATGGCGGCATGCGCTCTGCTTCTACTTACGCTTGGATTTCGGTAGCCGTTGCCTTGCTTTCGACACATGTTGTAATGTGCTGTGTGATTGCGCATACGCGATACATCGAAATACCAATCTGCCATCTACATTGTCAGACGATGCGTCATCAAATTGTTCCAGGAAGTCCGCCAATAGGAAATCTGTGCCATCTGGTTAACGGTGAAAGCGCAATGCCCAAGCAAAACGTTTGAAGCATTGGAAGAATTTCAAGTAATGCAGATGGAGGCTACGAGTGTGAAGAAGCGTCAATCCTTTGGCATTATTCCAATGCGGAACGTCGCAGTGAACTAGTTGTAAATACTCACCCCTGATGCAACGCACGCTACCGCGTCTACTCTTAAGACGAAGTTTAAGCGCCTTGCACCGTAGATACCTTCCTAATAAATCTAACGCCACAGCATGCAGACAAGAGGAAAGAACCTTCGCAGATATACTACAATCCGCGTTAGATAAGGATATTCGACTGTACCCCAAGCCGGTTTTCAACCGATCTGTATCTGTGCTTTTTGGTATTAGTGCGGCGCGCCGGGTAACGTCGCTACAGGTGTAGAACGTGGGCTGCAAAATGCCCACTTCATATTAAGCCGAAAGCTTCCAACAAAGAAGATGCTAACCAAAGCATAACTTTTTATACAACTCACTACTTAGGCCATCCGGACCGAACGTCTTCTTTCCATAATGAGAAAAATCGCTGATTTGAACGCGACCAGACCCCTGAATGACTGCACGCTGCGCCCTTTCAAGGCGAGGAAATGCTTCTATAAAACCACTAAAATCACACACACTAATCTGGTTACCACTACTCCGGATGAACCTCATATAATAGTAAAACAAAAGGCGCCAGAATACCTGGCCTGTCGGTGTACGTATCGCTTCCGTGTCGAACATTTAAAACCTCCTTCGCAGGAGTAGCTTTCATCAATAAATGCCCGGCGCGACGGTCGTCCACTAGCAAACGGAACTAAAAGCTTATTTCGTATTCGTCGGGCCGTCCACTAGCAAATGGAAGAACTAAAAACTTATTTCGTATTCGTCGTCGCGGCGCTGTTTTTGCTTCTTAATGTTACACCAGCTGGCACAGTTGTTGATTCTTCTGCTAACAAATCTCTATGTTAGCCGCCTAACCAAGGCATCATGATATTTTCATGTGATATGCTGTTGTAACTGCTCTTTAGTATTATCGATATCATCACGAAACTGTCTCGGAACAGTTCCTTACAACTGATGCAGCTCGTTTAGAGTGCGCTTCAGTTCATCTCGCCAAGGTGAAAAAAATCTCGGAATGTGATCCATAATGGCGCTTCAAAAGCCAAATCCTTAACCTCCTACGTGAAGGGATTCCACTTTTGAAAGAGTTGCAGATCTGTATGTCCCCAAGCATATTTAAAGAAAGCGACAAGAGCAAACCGAAAAAAAAAAAATCTCTAAGGGGAGGGAGTGATTTAGTTTCCATAGCTCACATCGCAGTTACAGAAAACTCCAAGAGCACCACTCTTAACAAGAGAGTTCCAGAAACCCATTTACTTCTGCTTTATTGATTATGCGAAAGCGTTTGACTGCGTAGATCACAGCAGATTGTGGCAAGCTCTCCGAGAGATGGGAGTTCCAATTCACCTCATCTGTCTCCTCAGGAACCTGTATGAAGGGCAAGAGGCCACAGTCAGAACTGGGCATGGTCTTACTGATTGGTTTCCGATTGAGAAAGGGGTGAGGCAAGGCTGCATACTGTCGCCCTGCCTATTTAACCTATATGCAGAGTGCATCATGAGGAAGGCCGGTCTGGACGAGTCTTCAGCTGGAGTGAAGATTGCTGGAAAACGTATCAACAACCTTAGATATGCGGATGATACCACTTTAATGGCAGAAAGTGAAGTGGAACTCAAGAGACTTCTGATGCGCGTACAAGAAGAGAGTGAGAAGTTTGGGCTTAAACTGAACATTAAAAAGACGAAGATCATGGCGTCTTGCCCTATCAAGTCCTGGAGCATCAATGGACAAGAAGTGGAAGCTGTGACAGATTTTCTGTTCTTGGGCGCCAAGATTACCTCGGAAGGAGACTGCAGCCATGAAATTAGGAGACGCCTGCTTCTGGGAAAGAGAGCAATGGTTAGCCTTGACCGCCTAGTAAAGAGCAGAGACATTAGTCTGCCAACCAAGATCCGTATAACCCGTGCTATGGTCTTTCCAGTTGTGATGTATGGATGCGAGAGTTGGACTGTGAAAAAGGCTGACCGCCGAAGAATTGACGCGTTTGAATTGTGGTGCTGGCGAAGACTCTTAAGAGTTCCTTGGACTGCCAGAAGATCAAATCAGTCGATATTGTCGACCATAAACCCTGACTGCTCATTGGAGGGTCAAATTCTAAAGTTAAAGCTCAGCTACTTTGGTCATCTGATGAGAAGAGAGGAGTCGCTGGAGAAAGATTTGATGTTGGGAAAGGTTGAGGGTCGCCGGAGAAGGGGTAGGCAGCGAACGCGATGGTTAGATGGCATTCTCGAGGCATTGCAGATGAAGCTATGTGATGTTAAGAAGATAGTGAGAGACCGGAAAGCGTGGCGTGACATGGTCCATAGGGTCACGAAGAGTCGGACACGACTGAACGCCTGAACTGAACTGAGGGGTCCTGAAGGAGACTCGGCTAGGCGCCAGGTGTAGAGGGCAGCTCCCATGTCGGCACAGAGAGCCCGAAGCTCTCCGCCGCCGCGCGGGCCTTCTGGACAGCCCGAAGCTGATGATGTAGTGAATCACTTTTTAACACTATGTCCCAATGTTCCTTGCTCTTGGCGTAGGCGTCGCTCGATGCACAACCACACAGCACATGGTTTCGATCTCTCCCAATATTCATACACGCTAGCTAATGTGCCGACAGAAATATAGATCCTGTAAAGTCAAGAATTCGTAAAGAATTGATAGTGAGGGATAGGTATACTATCACTTTTTAGTCGCCTAAATTAAAAAGAAAAAGATGTGCTCACAAATCAATGACAAAAGCAAAATTCTGGCCGTGACGTCTAGGATATATTAATCAATACTGGCTTTTACAAACACAATTGAAATTTGCCAGCAATAGAATTAACCTATCCGTGCGCAGGAGGTTTTCCAATATCAAAAAAAGAACGCCTTTATATCTCGCTCCTTTACTGGCTCGCTCCGTCTCAAAAATGACGAGGCCGCAACATATGAGCCATCCCTCAGCATCAGGGTAACAAAACAGGGTCATACCTAGTGCATTGCTCAAAATCAGCGTTCAACCTATAGCTCCTGCGCCAGCTTTTCCAATGGCTGACGATAATATCGTTTAAATATTATACCCATGTGCAACATATCAAAAGTAGTTCCTGTTTCCTAATTAGTATCTCTCAGTTTCCTGGATTGTCATTACATTAGGGCCATGCCTTTAAAACAAGTGCTTTAACTGGTATTGCCGCCGTGTAGGTTCCCCAACCCTGTAGTGATGGTTTTAACTAAGTGCTTGCCAAGTTTAGCAGATAATCAATTTTTTTTTTCTCTCTAATTCACAACATCTTTCCCCACAATGCTACCCATAAAAGAAAACATCGTCAACTTCATGCAGCGTCTTCTAAATGCTATAAGCATCTTGCTGTATATCAAAACGTCTCCCAGGCGCCTGTCCAGTTATTTTCGTGTTCCTCCTAATTTTATTTACCAGTTTAGCACTTAGCTCTAATGCAAGCGCCTTTAAATAATCTTTGTGCCCTGAACATATGAAAATAAGCTATACTCCGTTTCATACAACCTGTGCAACGCTGTTAAGGCTAGCGTTCTTGTTTGCACAGCCTGCGTCCACTACCAAAAATAACGCGTTGCTTGTGATGAGCGAAACGTAATAAACGCTTTGCCTGCGGGCTTGATACAATGCATTTTTTACAGTCGATCTAGTCGCGAAGAATACATGTGTGAACAAAATATATTGGAGGTTATTCCTGCTTTAACACGCCTCTCTTATGAGCACGTTTTAGGTGTCCACCATGAAGCGAGATCGTTTTGAGCCGTTTCAGTTTTGCACTACTAAACCATCGCGGAAGGATCTTCCTTTTCATATATTTACTGTGGACTACTTGCGTAGCTTTTGTAACGTTGCACCTAATGTTTGAATTGGAGTATAGTGTTCTAAATTTAACATTCAAACCAATCTCAGAGCTTATAAAATTATTATCAGCTTCTATCTCAAAAATATATAAATCAAGCGTCCTAATACGTTCCTAAAAAGCTCTTGAGAAATTTTCTAGAAATTTTTGGTCGAGCATTAGCTAAACTACAAAGCCTCTTTTTCTCTCCTTGTTTACAGAACGTCCGAAGAAAAGAAAAACTTATTGAAGGCTTTAGCATGTTTTTACGCAGACATTTATTATACAGCCTTTGGCAAAAGTGCACAGCCCAGGGGATCTGCTTCTGAGCTTTGTAGTGGCACTGATTTAGCATTAGTGAAGGCTCTTACCGTTCGAGAGAGTAGGAGAAATATTTCTTACCATCAACAGATTCGGAACACTGGGAATGCGCTGTAAGTTGACCGCATTGGCTCAGAAATCGACTTCCTGGTGTCTACACTTTTGACAAGGAATGTACATTGCTTAGCCCTTCTTGGGTCTCGTAGGTGTTGTAACCAAGTCAGCGATACCTGGTTTTTAACTATATTATTTTGTTTCCTGTTAGTTGCATTACAATGCATTAAGGGTTAACTGTTTGAAACTTTTTACACACAAAACAGAAGCGAGGACTAGAAGACAGGGCGCGCGCTTTTTGTCCGTAAAACGTTTCGCGCCATTCGCTATCATGAATAAGCAATTAGGTCCAGTTTCGCATTTTGCATCTAAAATTTTCTTTCACAATCCTGAAACCTAGTTACTGGGAGGATAATCATGTCCTTTTTGACGTCTGAATATATAGCATTAAAGCCTACCACAGTAGTTTTTATCTTCTAAACGCTGCTCCCTCGTGTTACACAAATATGAACTACTTGTACGGACTCGTTTCTGTGTTGCCTGGTTCCAACGTATCCTAATCTTGCCTCAAATGTAGGATAATTACTTCTTGAATTACCAAACAGCATTTCGTTCCGGATTTCGTTGTTTAAAGCTTTGTCCCTGAATAATTCTAACAATCCATGGAAGATGGATGGATGGAATATAGGAGCGTCCCCTTTGAAACGGGGTGGTAGCAGTAGCTATCATGCTCATTTTTCTCCCTATATCTTACTTATTGATTTAGAATGGTTAACTAAACCATCATTCTATTTATTAAATTTTGTTCCTACATTACTAACATTATGTCACTTCTCTGCTTTTAAGCCACCAATCTTCCAGTCGTTTTTTGCTAGTTTCCACCGCCGGTTTATTCACCCGGCCACTGTTATCTCTAAACCCTAGAGCTTCAGGAACAGTGATTGCGCCTCCACCAACTTCCGGATGGATACCATTACATTCGAGTATAATATGGTCAATTGTTTCACTGGAGTTTCCACATACAGCGCATGCATCATCTCCATTGTTAAATTTCTTTTTATAGCTGCGTGTTCTAAGGCACCCTGATCTAGCTTCAAAAAGTAGGGCACTGTCTCTTGAGTTATCAAAGAAATCTTCCTTCCTGATCTGCATTTTCCACTTTCGGTATAATTCCACACTCTGTTTCTTTTCCATCGATTTTATCCAATTTTTACCTTCTGTGTTTTCACCTGTTGCTT
This sequence comes from Amblyomma maculatum, assembly GCF_055883805.1. NCBI lineage: Eukaryota > Metazoa > Arthropoda > Arachnida > Ixodida > Ixodidae > Amblyomma > Amblyomma maculatum. The sequence goes on along the minus strand of NC_139347.1, from coordinate 35,934,082 downwards.
AATGCTCTTTATTTCTCCGTCCTTGTTACTAGCATACTTACTAGTTAGTTTCCTAG
>NC_139347.1:35916526-35929026 GCF_055883805.1 Amblyomma maculatum | reverse complement strand
CACACACAATGGCTATACAAAGAAGGTCTGATATCTGGCTGCCAGTCGCTTTAGCGACGTCAGGCTATTGTACTTGCAGCTGCAATTCCATTATTGTTTCGCCACTGCTTCTCTGAATATGCTTAACAGAAAAAAAATATCATTGCCACCACGCACCGTGAAGTCAGATTCTGAACATCATGAAGCTATTGCAGCCACGCTCTTAAGGTCTTAATTTCATATCATGTTCTTATCGTGCAAAAGAGACAAAGAAAAGTGACCGCACATCCGTCGCCCTAAAGTGTTAGCCTGTATAGTGCTTGCGTGGAATTGCACAGCCAGCCGGAATTCTTAGGGCTGTTGAGAAAACCTGCAGACTATACAAACAGCCACTTACGTGAAATCTGTTGGGATTCGCTAACAACTTTATCGTGCGGCAAATCAGTGAAAGCTTTTCTATGAATTTCATCTTGTTATGATGATGAGTATTAGCATCAGTGGTGCTATAACAGCTTTGTCCAAATAGCGCCTGGCACCAGCTGTTCATTTTTACACAAGGTGAAGTCACATAACCATTTGTAAGCATTTTAACCCATTATTGGCTAGCACTAGGCCAAGGAAAAGCTTGTACCCATTGTGTCACCGTGTGGGTGCCCGTGTGGGTACCAGCCGGCATTGAGGATTATTGCATCCAGGCGGCGGTTTCAGCCAGACATCTGGCAAAGTGTGTTTTCTACGAAGCCCAGTGAACGACTTCTTGTAAATCCCGAATATGCCACCTTCTTTGTACGATGTTCTTCCTCTTCTCGCAACTGAGCCTATCGGTTTTTCGGACACGACACAACGCTGGAGGAACCGATGTCGTCGCTAACCTAGTCCCAATAGCACTGAACCCTGAACACCCAGGGCCGGATTAAGAAAAATGGAAGTCTTGGCCAAATGTGTACCTGTAGGACTTCATCCCCTCTCTTGGTTGTCCCTCGCCTCCCCACCCGTACCCGTACAACATCAATTTCATTTTAAATGCACTGGTTTCTAAAATAAAATCAAAATGCGATAATTGGGATTCACGCAGCAGTAATCATCAGCATTAGCTTTACAAAACACAAACGCAACCACTAACGCTCCGCAAATGAGATAACAAATAAATTGACCTGCCGGGAACAACTGTGACACGTCCTGTTTCCCCATTTTGAAAGCTGAAAAAATGGTGCAATGAGCCATTTCAGAGAAGGGGAGCGACGGTAGTCGTAGCAGAGAAAAAGGAACATTTTCTTCCTCATTCAACGTACTGTCCTCATTGCACTTTGATTGAAGGCGTTGTGCATTCTTCAGAACATTCGGCGTTGTCAGCTTTGCAAGTGTTTATAAAAAACATCAGGGGCACGCCTCTGGCAGATTACATTTGGCAGATCACATGACTAAGGGCTGACTGATCGGCAAAAGCGCGATGTCAATAGTCCATATGACAAGGCAGGAGCTGCTAACCCAGGCTTCTGTGTTAAATTCGGTGCGAGAGACGTTAATCGAACCTCCCATAACCCTGGGCTATGGGTACGAAACGAAGCCACCCATGGTACGTCCTTGAGGCTCGGATAAATCGGGGCTTTGGAGATATCAAGCACGAGGGGTCTTTCACATAGAGAAGCTTACGACTGCATGCTAATTAATATATTTGTGATAACGCCGGCAAAAATCAGGGGATCAGAGGTTAAGTGTTATAGATGAGCGAGAATACGCAAGAGGCACTGGACACGAGAGTCATTAACGATATCAAGTCATACTGTTAACGGCGGAGCTTAGGTGTCGCCCCGTTTTAACGCAACAATTTTTTCATTATTTCATTGCTTTTAAATATCAAGCAACTGTTGTTTGAAAAGCCACTCGTGACCTTTCAAACTATATACGTTTCACAGCCAGTCCACAAAAAATTGAAGTTTGTGGATTTCGCAATGCGAGTATGTAATCTTATGCGCAGTGCAGTAACTGAAACGTCCCCGACCGCAAGCGATCGTCACTGCCGAAGCTTTTGCGTTCTCTTTGTTGGCGTTTAAAGCGTGTACCATGGTTATACTTGCGTCGTTGAAATAATTACCCTCTTTACAACTATCGCAGGTGACCATAACTCAACCCTGGTTTTGGTGAGGCCTTTTTCAAATGTTCATAAAGGCGCTATGCTGCTACAGGGCCAGCATAAGCTTTACCCTTTGTGAGGTTAGAAGGAGCAAACTTCACATGCATCGGACGAATTTGTTTCATTGTTCCGGAAAGTCTCCATGCGAAGAGGCTACAGGGACCACGTGGTGCGGTTATTTCCTTGAGAATCTTGGAATGCCATTTCAATGAAGTTTGTATAGAATGAGTTCAGATATCTGCAATGTTAATTTAATTTGTTTCGCGGTTGTTGACATCGCTCCCGGCCCCTGTATTAGTTTAGTATGTTTATTTTTCTTTGTTTTGCTCCTCCATTCGGCGCACCGGCACTCCTCAAAAGGAAAATTAAGACACCACTTCCCTCCGCTCAGCACATTCCCTCAGTCCAGAGACGCAGTGTGGCCCTCTTCCCTTGCCTCGCTTTTCCTTTCACTCGGCCCCTGTCTGAAGAGTTTCAAGGCATCGTTCGTAATTAGTGCTCCTTCTATAGCCTCGCCCGTTCTTTTATGCCCTTTATGCCTTCGGCATCATATCTCGCAGTCGGTTCGCCTGGCCTGTTGTGTGATAGACCGCTGAGTCTTCTTTTCTGAAATTTTTTAATGTTATGACTCAGCGACCTTCATGCGTTGTTTTCTTCCATGTTTAGAGGAAAGATGCAAAAAGCGCGCGGAAGCAGCACGCAGCGGTTATCGCGGAGGCAGTGCTTTGAGACGAGAACACTGAATCCTGCACTTGGCAATATCAGGCCAGCGAGGAAAAGTGCACACGTCGCCTGTGGAATGTCAGCACGGACGACTCAACAATGGTGTGCCGCAGCATAGGTGGCGCTTTTTTGCCTCTGTTCATAGCTAGAGCCATGCATTCTCCTGTTTCAAAGCTAAACACTTAGAGAGCCTGCTTAGTTGGGTTCAGTAACAACTTGAACAATGCCATCCGCACAAGAGGCAACCTTCATTATTTGTATCTAGAGGGTATTCGCTCGTCGCTGGAGAACTTACAAAGGGAAAAAAACGACTCCAGTGAGCGCACCTAAAACCCCTCAATAAACTAAAAGTAGCGCCATCTCCTCTCTCCTCCTCCAGCGGCGCCGCTCCTCCTCTCGCATTTCGACCGTGGCTCCACCTACGGGGTGCGCGACTAGCGCACCCCGTAGGTGGAGTTTATTGAGTTTATTGAGTAGTTTATTGAGGGGCTTTAAGCGCACCCCCTGGCGTCTTGGCGTGCGTCTTCCACCATGGTGGAGCCTGCTGCGGCCAGTGTAAAAGGTTTATCTACTTTTACCGCGCTGCTGCAAGAATAAAAAACTTTCTGGCATTGGCGACACGTCTCCTTTCAAAGCGTGGGTCGACCGCACCACCAAAACACGTCTTGTTGTGCGGTGAGTGCGAAAGTTCGGATGTCACTCGCACCTAGCATTGGTATATACCTCCTCCACAGCGGCTCTGAGCCCGGACTTATAATGTGATCTATATAGGTTTTTGTGGAAGGAGTGCTGCTATCTCAGCAACCAGCGCCTGTTTGTCGCCACTGAGGCTGCCTGCCGCTGGTCCATCATTTATGCGTGGAAAAGCTCTTCGCCCATTCATTCGATACTTTTGAGCATTTTGCGCCGGAAAAAAAAAATTGTGTCCAGCTAGCTCGACTCCAGGAATTTCTTGAACCAGCGGAAAGGACTAACTTGGACTACTCCATTGCATTCCTGCCAGGACCAAGCGCTGACGTCACAGCTGCTATGCAAGCGCTGACGGCACAGCGCTGACGTCACAGCTGACGTACATCTATAAAGCTATTCAGCGTAAAGCTGACCAATCAGCGCCATGAAAAGACCTGACGGCAGCGTCCAAGAAAAACTCGTCTTGATACGAGAAAGAATGCACCAAGGCACTAGGATGAGATATTTAATCCCACGTGAGCATTTGTTCTGTCTTCCTTGCCTAGTTGTCGATTTCTAAATATTGCTTCTGTCACTCTATCAACTGCCTTTATATTCTACGGGGAAACACTCGCCTTGCATCTCAAGCCGCGACTATGGGATAGACAAGGCCAGCCATGGTTCCCCGGCTCGGAAGCGACAAGGTGCACCCCTGGAAATAACACGCTTCTTTCCGAGAGTCAGCTGTGTTAAAGCGTCAAAGGTAAGCACTGATACTTGTCATTCTTGCACGGTGCATTCAACGATTGCCGAATTTGAAACTTTGTCCCTGTGAGTCATTATAAGGAGAGGCATGCCTCCCATGCGTACCAGACTAAACTTATTTTATTCACGCTTACATTATTTGATATCACCCCCTCCTACCGCCCCCCCCCCCCCTACTCAGTAATAAAAAAGAAATGTCATCAGTTGTTCCCCCCTCCCGAAAACAATTTCTGGGTACGTGCCTGACAGCAAGCATGGCCCATGGTGGAGTTATGTCGACTTCTGCTAAAACCCACATAGTATATACATCATTTTTTTAAACCCGTCGTCAAAAATAAGCCATATGAGTCACTTAAGTCGAACGGACTATACAGGGAGGGACAGACTTCAAAGGTTATGGATTACGACAGTCGCTGTCTCTCCACTGTACCTGGTGATGGCGAAAGTGGCGAAAGCCGGCAGCTTCTGGCTTCTTTTCTGAAACTGTTTCGAATAGTACAGGGGTCAGCCACACGGCGACGTGCACTCGTTTTTGCTTCACTACACTTCTTTGTCCACAACAAACTGAAACTTCCGTGCTATGCCGCAAATCTTTTCGATGGATTCCCTGCCGGAAGGTGCAGAGTTGTTTCGCCCTTTTCTTTTTGTTTTTTTGAAAACACTTCTTTTTAAACACAGCAGTCGCTCTCGAAAGGAAGACACAGTGCTTGCACTCTAGGACGCGCGTTCCTAATTAGCGATCTGTGTGTGCCCGCAAGTGTAGCGAAAAAGGTTTCGAAAAGGCGCGCTTTTTCTTCATCTTTGTTGCCTATTTTTCTTTCTATTGTTTTTTCTTTTTTTTTTTTTTTTCAAGCAGAGTTACAAAGCTTGAGGTGTGCATTCACGTTACACAATATTCTCAGTTTTCTTGACTTCTTATTACGTCCCTTGCGAACGAACTTTCCACGAGTCAGTTTGGAAACGTAACTTTAAATGCGGCAAGTCTGCACAGATGGAATACGAATTGCTTCTCACGCGACGATGGGCGATTGTGACTGTATTTGTTGCGTTGCGGCTAGGTGGAGGGAATAACGTCTGGTCGTTGGTGGCATATTCATACCTACAAACCATAGTGCGCACGTTCGCGACCTATATATGCGCATTTTGAAAGAGCGGACACAACGATAAAGTTTGGCTTGTATGAAAACGCCGTCGAAACTCACACAACTATGCGGACCTCGTTGAGGTGGCGACGGGTTAGGTCAGCACGCTGAATTTTCTTAATACCGGAAGAAATAAAGCTGTTGAATACAAATTTATGAAATCGCACAATTGAATTATGAACGAATTGTGTCCAAGAGAAACGCGCGAGTCTCGAAGGCCCGCCGTCATTGAGGGCCTAGAGACTTCAGACTTCTTTCCCTCTCGGCGTTTGCCGCAGTCGAAAACGTCGCGCGAGGGATGAACATTATTTTTCTTCCTTTTTGATTATTATTTCAATAAACCACTACTAACACCAAGGCTCTCTCAGCGCGCGTCAGCCGTTGGAGCATTTAGCGGGAATTCGGGACCGGGGAGCGGGGACTAGTGAACTCGCGCGAAGCGAGAGAGGTAGGCTAGCATGGAGAGATGCGTATATTGCTGTTCTTGTCCGGTGGCCTATATCTTGTTATGTCATATTCACTTTTGGTCAGGAAGAGACGAAATCGCAGGCAAGAACAGTGCAGGTTAAAGAAGAGACGCTTCTGTTTTCTGAAAGGTTGTTTTCTGAGAAGTAACGCGCCAGACGCCTAAGAAAAATGATCGGAAATGTCTTGTCAATCTGCTTTATCGTGAACTCCTTTTATCGTCTATACTGCTATAATCTTATACTTCTCTAATATATCTAATAAAAGCTTGTAATAATCGCCTATTAGGAGTAATGAAGTCTGCAGTGGGAACATGTGGTCTAACAAAAAAGCTTGAGAGCTTGAAATTTTATTGAGGACAAAGCAGTGGGTATACGATATGGATAACGTTAAAAAACAACGAGTATAGTGCAGTACGTTAGGACAAAGGCACAAGTTAGTTTTTTTTTTTTTTATGAACGATTTTAATAGCATGTAGCAATACCTCTCATAACAATAAATGTACCAGCAGGTATATGCTCTCGAGATGCTCATATTTTCTGCTGCTTTCAATCAAAATTGCACTGTGTCGTTTTCTGTGGCAGTCTTAGCGACTCGAAGTGAGCGATATCTGACGTTGAAGCCGAGGTGTTGCTATGCATCGAAAGATTACAGTATTTCTATGCATATGTTTATAACCTTATCTTGCAGCATTCTGCAATGGATTCACATATAGACCGTTTTGTGAAGAGCGCTGCTGCTGATGATGATATGTTCGGTGCCATACCCTCTGAAGCGCGTCGGCACCAGAACTGGTGCACAGGCCAAAGGTAAAAGAAGTAAAAGAAAGAAAAATAGGAGACAACAAGGAAATAATAAACAAACAGGAAGAGAACTGAGTAGAAAGGAGTACAGCACGGACGATGCCACGGTCCCCCTGGGGGACGGGAAGGGGGACGGGAAGGGGGGGGGGGGGGGGGGGCTGCTTTCGCACTGCACCAACTTCCCTTATTCCCGATGGCGTACAACATTCAGCCACTCAGTTAATCGCCCCTCTGTCACCGCCATCGCCTCAGTGCGAGGGCAAAAGCACAGCAACTGCGGTATAGCGTGGCGTCCTCCAGCGGCGGCGTATGGAGGCTCGTGCACTGGTGTACAATGTGTTCCTTCGTTTCCCGATCTTTGCCGCACACCCTGCAGTCCTGCACATCACACAATGCACTGACGAGTCGTACCTGCTGCGGTACTCCAGGGTCCGAAGGGCACCTGCCCGTGCCTCAAAGAGGAGGTTGCTGCCGACAGCGTATCATACGATCATACCTCCTGACGGGGCTGATACCCTCTTTGTGCTGCACGTAATAGGTCTAGGTTGGTTTTTCCTTTGCGGCTGCGAGTCAGATGGCTTCTTCGGCTGCAGCAGCTCGACACCGCACCTCAGCTGTCCAGCCCGAGGTAGAGTCTGCCACAACACGCTCTCGGAAAAAGCCATATTTCTTCTCTGAGTGGCACATCCTGCGTGTCCATGGGGTGCGGATGCACGTTGCAGCCATATATTCGAACACGCTGCGCGCCCACCTGTTGTGATGCATAAAATGGGGGTGGGCGTGATATGCTAGTTGCTAGAGGCCTCTCGGGCCTCGAAGCAGGGCCAGCCCTCATCTCCTTCTTTGCACCGCCTCGTTTGCGACTCGGTCATGGCATCCAAGTGCGACACGGCCAACCTCGCGCTGTCGACACTCCAACCAGTCGCGCGCGCAAGCCGAGATGCCTATCATAGCATTCGCAAAAGTCAATGCAGGCACATGCACCAACTTCCACAATTCCCGCGCCATGTGGAAACAATAGCAGCCCCACAGGCTTCAACGTCGAAGGATGCACATGGCCCGGAGGGTGGTCTGTCGGAGGTTGTGCTCGTGCAGGCTGTAGATGTCCTGCTGTGTGCAAAGCAGCACAACCAGGTATCTATTATCAATGCACACGCTCAGTCTCACTCCGCCACTGGTCAGGTCAGCTTCACCCTCACCTGTACCTGCTAGTTGGACCAGACCGACTCTTTGGCGCTGAACCTAAGCCCGAGACTTGTAATCTCTTTGTAGCAGATGTGCAACAAGGTCAGTAGGTCGCTTCAACACTCCGCCGTCAGCACCAAATCATCCGCAAACGCCAGACCTGGTAGGCGGCGACTTTCGTCCAACCCAACAGTGGTGTACATACTTTAGGCCGAAGCCAATGCCTCACCCGATGAGCGCTCACTCGAGGCCGGCCACATACAGAATATAGAGAAGTGGCGAGAGTGGACCACCCTGTCGAAGACCTTTGATCGCACTGATGCAGTCTGAGGGTCCGAATCGTACCTTCACCAAGTTCCCTGCATACAAACTCCGAAGTGCATACAGCAGTGTACCAGGCATTCCCAGGGCATCAAGACGCTCAAAGAAGGCAGTATGTGGCTGCTACTGATGATGATGATGATGATGATGATGATGGAGTCTGTGTTCATTCCCTTCGTAACGGGAGATGAACGGGGTCTCCCCGATCACGGCCGCTCTCGAAGGAGAGCACGCTTCTATTCTAAAACCCGCGCTCTCTTACTCGAGACCGGCCGTGCTCAGATCTTACAAGAAAGTTGTAAAAAGAAAAAACATCACTTTAAACACGCATGCACATTGTCGCACACACACACACTGGCACAAAACCACGCACTGGCACACACGCACGCACACGCACGCACACACACACACACACACACACACACACACACACACACACACACACTGCATGAGTAACTGCGTGCGACGGTACGTCGTTTGGCGGTCATCGCCGAGTTATCTGCCACTATTGTTCTAGCCGAGCCTTCGTGATGGAAACACTGCGACTGGCGATAGTGTTCGTTTCGTTGTCGCTTCCGTCACCCGCCTCGAAGCCCAATGCGCGCAAGAGTGTGAAGCAATCTGCGTGTCGAGGGGACAACCTATCACAGTGGAGCACCAAGTGTTCTAGAAACGTTGGTTCTAGGATATCCTCATGCTTCCAAGAGGCTGTGCAGGTTCAAGAATTTTCGCGCTACTTATACACAGATACGCAAGAAATCAGGAACCATGTACACAGGACAAGCGCGCACTGACAATTAAGGTTTATTGATAGCAGAGTTACATTTAAAACAGTCCACACGCACTGTCTGCTACAAGAAATCTCGACCTTTGGACTGTTTTAAATGTAATCCTGTTATCAATAAACCTTAGTTCACAGTGCGCGCTTGTCCTGTGTACGTGGTTCCTGCTTTTTTGTGTATCTGTGTATATCGTAGCGTGAAAATTCTTGAAATGGTAAACCAACTAGTCACATTTCTGCTTTGCTCTGCAGGTGGCGGCTTGTGCCTCGGCGGAAGCATCGAATCGCCGGCGGTACACGAGTGTGCGCAGAGCTCCGGAATGCGCCTCGAAAAGAAGGGAACTCGTACAGGAGCTCTGGTGCAATTGCCTGCCTGTGCGTGGGGTACATTTGGAGCGTTGTTTTGGTCTCCACAGCAAATTGCCAGCGGCTGGTCTCTGCTGCTTGCACCCGGGTCTGCACCGAGCGTCCGCTCTTTCGTTCAGTTTGCTCGTTGTTCTCTTCGATGGAAGCGGACACTAACTCTTGCATTTGTAATGCCCTAGGCCTTCCCTAAGGTAGTACTACGATATCAATACCATTTTTACAGCTACAGCTGTTGCACAGCACTCATGACTTTCATACACTTATTACTTATCTCTTCCCCCAGTAGCATGTCATAGGAACAAATTATGGGTGTCCTTGGAGAAAGCAGTTCAGGCCGCCCCTACCGCCCTCCTTCTTAAATCTACCTCTGTCTTTACAGTGTTTCTTGTGTACAGCTAGCAACATCCATACAGACGATATTTTTTTTTTCGAATTTGTGGCGTGTAGTTGAGAAATCCACAGCATGCACGTATAGCTGGTTGCCAAAATTATTCGACCATATCTCAGTAATTATCAAACAATCCTATTTCATACTGCGGCAATTATATCAGGAGCTTATGGTTGTCGGCTTTCTTTTTGTGTTTTGTGTAACTACGTCTTGCCATTGTAATGTCTCGTATAGCACTATAAGTAAACAAATAAAATTGCTGTTAACTCTAGTAGGAGCATGCAAACTGCACAATTAGTGCAGCGGTCCTTGCTTCTACACTGGGGTTTAGCCACATGGTTAATTTCTATCTTTATTCTGGTGCTGTAAGTTACTTCCTCAAAGCTTCTTTCTCTAAGAAGACGCTTTTCTGCTATCCTACATGTTGAAGTTGATGTGCCCCTGACATGCCCCAAGAGTGTCTTCAGGAAAGGTACATGGAAACCAGCAAAGCGTTGGGTAGATTACAGAATAAAAATGTGACAATTTAAAAAAAATGTTATTTTGTTTTATTTTAGAGCTGGAACAATGACTTTAGAAATTTGCCTGTTAAGCCACCTAAAAGTGCAGGTTTCTGTCACCAATGTGTGCCTGTATAATACTGAAATGCTGTGGCTGTGTTTTATGTTAATATACAGCATCCTTTATGTTTAATTTCTCTGAATGTGCACTTCACGTCCTGGTCATTGCTGAGCTAGGGCTCACAACAGCACATATCTATAACGTCTGTTTTGTCAGAGGGGCATGTTGAAAAAGAAATAAAACATTAAAATACAGAATGTCGGCTTCTGGTGAAAACTATGTATCTTTTGGTATTCTGCATTGGTTTTGTTGCAGTTATTTATATGGCCTTTCTGAATGGAGATGCACACATGCACGGCCATCTGGAAAAAAGCAATTAAGAAAAACTGGCAGTTGCCATTGAATGTAATCGAAGTTCAGCACAGATAATTGAATTTCTTCTCCCTTTTGTTGCATGAGGATCCCAGCCTGCTTTGTCCAGCTTAGATCTGCAAGACCAGCAAAGGCTGATCGAGCAACTGTGTAAGAGAGTAGCGGCTTCCGGCATCCCGGCCTGAGGAGGCCGCGCGCGGAGGACTCTATCATCTCTTCACTAGTTCCCAAATATTAGGTTTCAATAAACACCTTTTCCTCCTCCATCTCCTCAAGGCAAGATCTGTCACCACCAAGGATATTTTTTTTAATTATTCAAGTAGATTCTTAGTACTCCAGTTAACCTCCATTTTACCGTGCCATTCTGTCTATTTTATTGCGAAAGCAATACTACTCTCATTTTGAGCCCTTCGCGTAGCCACGGTCGGTAGGCACGTTTGACCTTTAATGACCCCAGATGGCTTTGACATCATACCAACTGCGAGAGATGGGCTACCAAGTCGAGGCGTCTGGTGGCGGCGGTCGGTAAGGACGGCGCGCTGCGGATGAGATGATGACGTCACTGTGACGTCATACCAGCTGCGAGAGATTGACCACCAAGTCGAGTAGTCGGGCGGCGGCAGTCGGTAGGCACGGCGCGCTGCAGCTGGAGACGCACTGCTACAGAGTGGAGGCGCTGCTGTCATTTCTTTTCTCGCAGTTGAGAGGAGGAGGAGGAAAACGATGGGTATATAAATGCTCGCGCTTGCTCAGCTGAGGCACTCGCTATGCATCCTGATAAACAGAAAGAAGTCACGCCGTCTCGATGGAGCCAGAAAACGACAGCGGGCTACAGAGATAGATGAACAACGGGAACAGCGTCTCGCTCGACGGCGCGCTCAAGATGCAGCTAGACGAACGCGTCGCGCTTCTCTTGAATTGTCCTCTACCGGTGACGACTCAGAATGGAATGTAATGGACGCTTGGAACAGTGAAGACTCTCTGTCGACGTCTTCACTCAGCCGTCAAGAACGTAGGAATGCAGCGCGGCAACGACACGTTCAGGAAGCAGAAGAAGAACGGCAACGGAACTATAGCGTAGCCATGCGATTATTGCTTTCGCAACGTACCAGACTTAACTAAAGCTAAGCTCCAAGAAATTTTTTTTTCTTCCACCTTTAACAGGGATATTTTTTTACTGTAGACTGTTTATGCAATTCTTACAATAAGGCCTAAAATAATCGAAGATGCAGTTTTTACAATCACGCATGCTGGTATATGCTTATGCACTTTGCATGTTTTCGGAGCTGGTGCATTTGTGTAAAGTTCAGCTAGCATATGTGCCTCTTGCATGGAAATTTTAATTGCACACGGTAGTTCAGTGCTTTGTTGTGTCAGTGAAAGTAAAGTAGAGCATAGGAAACCGAAACATCTGTTGCATATTCTATTGTCTGCTATACTCTTTCACAAAGGCAGTGAACACTAGTATGTGTCTGAAATTTCAGAGCTTTAGATGAATGTTATTGGTAAATATTTACCCGGATGGGAGGGCCTGCGAGTAAGTTCCGGGAAACGTCCCAATTTCTATCCTCTTCGGGGTTCCAACGGACGTCCGTACGACGTGATCCGTAGTCACAAACGATAATCCGACGGATGTCCGCGGTACGCATGTCGTACATAAACGGATTTCCGTCGGACATCCGAATCTCCGAAAAGGACGTCTGGCCGAAAGTTATATGCAAGTACGAGTCGAGGCACTTGCACAAAAAGTTGCGAGCTCAAGAAAGGGAACTTATGATAGATATGAGATATGACGAACTATAGACTTCAGCGGATAATGAGATGCTCTTCGACCGGCCTGTTCTTG